>NW_024070201.1:2217322-2339796 GCF_014754425.2 Oryx dammah | reverse complement strand
AATATATGATCTCATATATGTTGAAATTCAAATATATGATCTCATATCTCAAATATACGATCTCATATATGATCTCATATATATGTCTCTCTATTTATAAAACATAAATAAGCTCATAGACATACAAAACAAATTTATGGTTATCAATACTTTGGCCACGTCATGCAAAGAGCCAACTCATTGGAAAAATCCCTGATGCTGGGAAAGATTAAAAGCAGGAGGAAAAGGGGATGACAGGACGAGATGGTCGTATGACATCACTGACTCAATGGCCATGAGTTTAAGCAAGTTCTGGGACATGATGAAGGACATAGAAGCCTGGCATGCTGCAGTACATGGGGTCACAAAGAGTTGGACATGACCGAGCAACTGAACAACAGCATAGTTAGCAAAGGAGGGGAGAGAGAAATTAAGAGTTTAGAATGAAAATAGGCACACTACCAAACATAAAATATATAGTAAATATATAGTAGGTAGATAGACAAATAGATAAAATAGATAACAAATAAGGACCTACTGTGTGTCACAGGAAACTACACAAAATACCTTGCAATAATCTACAATGGAAGAGAATGAATAAATTAATATATAATACATATATGTATAACTGAATCATTTTCTGTACTCTTGAAACTAATGCAAAATTGTAAATCAATTATATTTCAACTAAAAAATAGAAAATAAAAACTGTATGGTAATGACCCAACAGCAGACATATAGATTAATGGAACAGAAGATAGTGCCCAAAAATGAACTCTCACTTAAATAGTTATGGAAGGTTTCCCATTTGGCTCAGAGTTTAAAAACCCACCTGCCAATGCAGGAGACACAAGTTCAATTCCTGGGCTGGGATGACCCCTGTGGAAGGAGTTGGCAACCTACTCCAGTATTCTTGCCTGGGAAATCCCATTAATAGAGGAGACTGATAGGCTAAGTTCATGAGGTTAGAAAAGAGTCAGACACGACTTAATGATGAAACAGCAACAACAAATCTATGATAAAGCAACAGGAATAGACGATGTGGAAATGAAAATCTCTTTCATAATTTGTGTTGGAAAACTGAGCAACTTCACACACAAAAAAATTAAACTTTCTCATATCATAGGCAAAAATAAACTCAAAATGGAGCAAAAATTTAATTGTAAGAACCAAAACCATAAAACTTCTAAAAGAAAGCATAGACAGTACATTCTTTGAAATGGTTGTAGCAACATTGTTTGGATTATCTCTCGCCATGCAATGGAAACAAAAGGGAAAATCATCAAACTGGATTGCATCAGAATAAACAGCTATTAACAAACAGAAAAGGTTGAGCACTGAATGGTAGAAAATATTTGCAATGTGTAATAAACAGTTAATGTCTAAAGTAGGCTAGTAACTCATTCAACTGAACATCAAAAAAAAACTGATTAAAAAATGTGTAGAGGATACAAATAGACATTTTTCAAAAAAAGTGATACTGACAACCAAAAGACACATTAAAAAATGCTTAACATGAGTGATCATCAGGGAAATGCAAATCAAAATCACAATGAGATAGCACCTCATGCATATGAAAATAACAAATAACATGAATTGACAATAATGTGGAAAAAAAGGGAAGCACTGTGTACTGTTAGTAGGAATGTACATTGATGCAGCCACTATGGAAAAGAGTATTGAGATTCCTCAAAAAACTATACATATATATATATACATATATGTATACGTGTATATATATATATATATATATATATAAATGATCCAGCAATTCTACTCCTGGGTATTTATCCAAAGAAAACTCTAATTCAAAAATATATGTGTGCCCTCATTTTCATAGCAGCATTATTGACAACAGCCTAGACATAGGAAAAGCCCAAGTATATCCATCAATAAATGAATAGATAAAGAAGATAAGGTATCCATACACAATGGTATATTACTCAGTAAGAAAAAAATAAAGAATTAAATATTGCCAAATGTGACAACCTGGATGAACCCAGAAGGTATCATGCTAAGTGAAATGTCAGGCATAAAAAGACATATACTGTATGATTTCTCTTATATATGGAATATAACAAACTAAACAAATGAATAAATGTTATTAAATAGAAAGCTACAGATAGAGAAAAAAAGTAGATGGTTGCCAAAACAGAGGGGTTGTTAGAGGGAAAAATGATTGGTAAGGAGATTAAGAGATTCACACACAAAATAAATGAGTCACAAGTATGCAGTTTACAGTGTGTGAAATGTAATCAATAATTATGTAATATCTTTGTATGGTGACATAACATAGTTAGAATTTTCGTGGTGATAATTTTGAAATGCATAGAAATGTCAAATTGCTATGTTGTGTATAGAAAAGTGATCAGATTTGTGGTTACCAAAGGCTGATGGTGAGAGAAGTTTAAATTGTTTGAAGCTAGTAAAAATGTACAAACTTCTGGTTGTAATTACGTACTAGGGAAGTAATGTACCCTTTAATAAATACAATCAACACATATACTATCTTATATATGCAGTCTGTTAAGAATAAATCTTGAGTTTTCCCACAATTTAATTTTTCTCTATTTTAAAAATATCATGTTAGATATTTTCTATGATAATTTCAAGATATAAGTCAAACTATGATGCACATCTTAAACTTATACAGTGCTCTATGTCAATTATATCTAAATAAACTGGAAGAAACAATAAAATTAATTTTATTTCAAAAATGTAAGGTCCAAGAATATCCAAAATGTTCTTTAAGAAAAAAGAAAGGAGAACAATACTGAATGGCAACAATTGGTATATTTAATATAATATGGTATTAGTACAAAGCCAGAGTAGAACCCAGAAACCCTAATAGGGATGCACACATATAGATACTATATATGAAAAAGATGTCATTCTTGAGCAGTAGTTAAAGGTCAGTCTTTTTTTTTTTTTTTTTTTCAATTTTATTTCATAGTCTGGTTCCAAATAGGAAAAGGAGTATGTCAAGGCTGTATATTGTCACTCTGCTTATTTACTTTACATGCAGAGTACATCATGAGAAACGCTGGACTGGAAGAAGCAAAAGCTGGAATCAAGATTGCCGGGAGAAATATCAATAACCTCAGATATGCAGATGACACCACCCTTATGGCAGAAAGTGAAGAGGAGCTAAAAAGCCTCTTGATGAAAGTGAAAATGGAGAGTGAAAAAGTTGGCTTAAAGCTTCACATTCAGAAAACGAAGATCATGGCATCTGGTCCCATCACTTCATGGGAAATAGATTGGGAAACAGTGGAAACAGTGTCAGACTTTATTTTGGGGGGCTCCAAAATTACTGCAGCCATGAAGTTAAAAGACAGTTATTCCTTGGAAGAAAAGTTATGACCAACCTAGATAGCATATTTAAAAGCAGAGACATCACTTTGCCAACAAAGGTCCATCTAGTCAAGGCTATGATTTTTTCCAGTGGTCATGTATGGATGTGAGAATTGGACTGTGAAGAAAGCTGAGTGCCGAAGAATTCATGCTTTTGAACTCAGGTGTTGGAGAAGACTCTTGACAGTCCCTTGGACTTCAAGGAGATCCAACAAGTCCATTCTGAAGGAGATCACTCCTGGATGTTCTTTGGAAGGAATTATGCTAAGGCTGAAACTCCAGTACTTTGACCACCTCATGTGAAGAGTTGACTCATTGGAAAAGACTCTGATGCCGGGAGAGATTGGGGGCAGGAGGAGAAGGGGACGACAGAGGACGAGATGGCTGGATAGCATCACCGACTCGATGGACATGAGTTTGAGTGAACTCCGGGAGTTGGTGATGTACAGGGAGGCCTGGTGTGCTGCGATTCATGGGGTCGAAAAGATTCGGACATGACTGAGCGACTGAACTGAACTGAAGTATAGTTAATTAACAATGTGATGTTAGTTTTTGGGTGGACAGAAAACAGATTCATTTATACATTACTTGTATCTATTCTTTTGCAGATTATTTTCCCGTTTGGATTTTACAGAATATTCAGCAGAGTTCCCTGTGCTATCAGTATGTCTTTGTTGGTTATCTATTTTACATATGTAGCAGAGTGTACATGTCAGTCTTAATTTTTCTGGGTTAATTTGCTATCGATGCAGAAAACATGTTTTCCAATATTTCACACTACAGAGAATAATCAATTCTAGGTGCATTGCAGATCCAAATGACAATAATAAATAAGTCAGTTTTTTAGAAGATAATTTTAAAAAATCCTCAGTATTTCAAGGATAAATTTGACAACATTAATACCAAGAACTTGCAAGACAAAATAAAAATAAAAATGAAAGCCACTGATTGCTAAATATATTTGCTATATATTTAATGAGGAACTTAACAAAAGTAAATTACCATACAGCCAATGAACAGGGAACCCATACATCCTAATTTTCCTGAAAAGGTCCTGGTTTAAATCTACTGATATTGTTTCCAACTATTGCCCCTTTCATTCTCAAAATATATAAGTTATAATATCTTAACATTATAATAAATTATAGGGTCACTCTGATACATTGTTTTGAATACTAGCAATACTTCCTATCTTTGCACTCACATGTCGCCTTATTACCTATTTCTCCATTTATCCCTTTGATTTATCTGGATTTGTAATTGCAGCTGACAATTAAAATGCAACAGAAATCACTTCAGAGGAGCACTAGAGAAAAGTCCAAGCTAGTCCCTATGAGAATGAAATACCACATAAAGAGAGAAGGCCAAGCTGACACCACAGACAAGACACTTTAGTGCTGCCATCTTAGATATCCAGCCCAAGCTGAGCTACAAGATGCTGATAGCAAGAGGACCAGCCCCATGATGGAACACCTGATTACTGGCTGCTGGTTACAAAGTTCTGCTCAACTTTTGAGAATTCATTCAGCTCAACCACTTTTTTTTTTTTTTTTCTATTTAGGTTATAATTCAATGAGTTTATTTTACAAATATAGTCCTGAAATCCAAATTCAAAATTCTTATAAGATGTAGTCATTCTAGTGTAACGATTATCTTCACTATTTTGGACAAAATCCTCATAAAATTCATACTAAAATTTATTTTATTTTAAGAAGCCAACCCATTGTTTCAATTTGCAGTCACTTTAAGGCACTTAAATTTTACCTGAACTACTACATAATGAATTTTTTCTTTCTAATTCTATGTTGAGAAGGTTTTCTTTTTTAGGCCCAAGTGTAATATATCCCTGTTAAGGGTGATTTGATTACTTTTATGATTTAAGCATTATTTTAACCTCTGAAGGTACATTTAAATTTTCCTTCATAGTCAAAAATCAAGGGAAAATACAAGATGGAGGAGGAGTAGGTGAGCATGGAGTATATCTCTCTCCACAGATACATTAGGAATACACCTTCAGACACAGTAGATATTCCACAACACCAGCTGAGAGCAGGCAGGAGTACCTGATCATCTGAAAGAATATATAGAACCACACAAAACTCGGTAGGAAGAAGAAAATAGGGAGAAAAAGAGAAGAGTTAACAGGACTGGACCTCCCCTTGGTAGGGGGTGGGGAACTGAGGCATGGGTCTGATCTACACATCAGGGCAATTGTTTGGGACAAAGGAGAAACATTTGAGGCTGTGAGTGAAGCAGCTGACCTGTTACAGTTCAAACGGAACAGGAATCACACTGACAATCCTTGCTGCAGTCATATATACCCTGGGCAGTACTAGAAGACACAGAAGCTGGGAGCTGGAGTGCAAGGATTGAAGAGTAATCCTAGGGAGAGGTCTGCTGTTGACTGTAGAGAGACAGCTCAAGGGGACATGAGGGAGGAGCCTGTGGTGGGAAATGCCTATGAAGGAAAACCAGGCAGCCTTGGAGGTAAGGCTGAGTCACGGGTAGGGGGTGGAGCCATCATTGTAGCCTATCTCTGCCTACATTCCATCAATGGCAGCTGAACAATAGAGAACCTGGCCCTTTAATCACCTGACAGTGAACAACAGAGTAGGACCCAAGCCAGGGAGCCTCTTTCAGAGCCCCAAAGCAACAGAGTAGGACCCCAGCCAGGGGGGCACTTTAAGTGCCTGAATAGGCAGAACAGAGAAGGACCAGACAAAGAGACCCTCTGATCGCCAGCTGCCAGAGACTAGTAAAAGACTAATAGGGCCAAGGCTCCTGCAGCTGAGAAAGTCAGTTGGTCAATTCAGTCACTCAGTCATGTCCAACTCTTTGCAATCCCATGGACTGCAGCATTCCAGGCTTTCCTGTCCATCACCAACTCCCAGAGCTTGCTCAAACGCATGTTCTTTAAGTCAGTGATGCCATCCAACAATCTCACCTTCTGTCATCCCCTTCTCCTGCTTTCAATCTTTCCCAGCATTAAGGTATTTTCTAATGAGTTAACTCTTCACATCAGGTGGCCAAAGGATTGGAGCTTCAGCTTTAGCATCAATCCTTCCAATGAATATTCAGGATTGATCTCACTTAGGATTGACTGCTTTGATCTCCTTGCAGTCCAAGGGATCCTCGAGAATTTTTTTCCAAAACCACAGTTCAAAAGAATCAATTCTTCATTGCTCAGTTTTCTGAGCACTGTAAGGTCCAGCTGTCACATCCCTACATGACTACTGGAAAAATTGTAGATTTGACTAGAAGGACCTTGGTTGGCATAGTAATGTCTCTGCTTTTTAATTTTCTGTCTAGAGTTGCCATAGCTTTTCTTCCAAGGAGCAAGTGTCTTTTAATTTCATGACTGCAGTCACCATCTGCAGTGAATTTGGAGCCTAAAACAATGAAGTCTGACAATGTCTCCATTATTTCCCCATCTATTTGCCATGAAGTGATGGGACCAGATGCTGTGATCTACTTTTTTTGAATGTTAAATTTTAAGCCAATTTCTTCACTCTCCTCTTTCATTTTCATCAAGAGGCTTTTTAGTTCCTCTTCACTCTCTGCCATAACAGTGATGTCATCTGCAAATCTGAGGTTATTGATAATTCTCCCGGTAACCTTGATTCTAGTTTGTTCTTCATCCAGTTCAGAATTTCACATGATGTACTCTGCATATACGTTAAATAAACAGGGTGACAATATACAGTCTTGGCATACTCCTTTTCCAATTTAGAACAAGTCTGAGGCAGTCTGTGGCCCTGTACACCATCACGGGCCCCAGGACTCAAGCAGCTGTGTGACCTTCATGCTCAATCTTCACTGGGACAGAGATGCCAGGACAGAAAGAAGCCCCAATAATGCCATATCTCCTGTGACAATAGCTGCCAGTGCCCCTGCATAGCTGGCATTGCCAAAATCCCCGTGATCCAAGAAACCATGCCACCTCCATCCATGATCACCACTGGGACAGAGTTTCCAGAGGCTAGAAGAACTCCTGTGGGCCTGCAGGTGAGGTGGCTTCAGTCATGTCCAATACTTTGCAACCTTGTGGACTGTAGCCTGCCAGCTTCTCTGTCTGTGGGATTCTCCAGGTGGGAATACTGGAGTGGGTTGTCATGCCCTTCTAGAGCACCATATTTCCTGCTAGCCTAGCCACAGGCTCCTCTGAGGACCTGGTGCTGCTAGGACCCCTGCAACTCAAGCAGCAGTGCTACCTTCACACCCAGTTCTCACTGCGGGAAACCCAAGTCCTTCAGAGCAGCCACAGGAGTAATGTCCTTTGGCCGACACACATGCAGAGACAGAGATAAAATCACAATTGAAAACCAAGGGCTGTGCAGCTAAGGAAGAGGACACAAAACCTCATCACCTGCACAAGGTGCAGATTAAATCCATATGATCAACTAGGCAGACGCTGTGTCTATGGAATACATAAAAAGACAATGAAAGTTCCCCAAAATAAAATTCACTAGTTCTGATAGTTGTGTAAGTTGGAGGCAGGAGCACACAGACATAGGACCAGACTAGAGTCTAAGCTGCCCCACAGTATGTTCAGAGACCAGCGCAGTAATAGCGGACATCCTGAGGAGGCAAGCTGGACTGTGACTCCCAGGGAGGGAAAAGACACAGATCAATAAAATCGTGTATTATTCTTATATTTTGCCTTGTTCTATAGTTGCTTCTGCATTATTCTTTTCTTCTTTTCCCCTCCATTGTTGTAGTTGTTGATTTCATTAGTACTATCAAATCCATTAAGCTTTTGAGAATTATTTTTAATGACACACTTTATATATTTCTGCCTCTATGTTGGCCTTTTGTGTTTCTGTGTGGTTTTCCTATTTTTCCCCTCTTTTATTTTACTTAAAAAAATTTTTAAATTCATTATTTTTCTTTCTATGTTTATTCTATTGCTTATTTTTCCTATTGTTCTTTTCCCAACATAGTTATTCTTCAATATGTATAAATCTTCTTTATCTAGCACTATTTAACTTTGCATTTCTATTCTTTCTTTCCTTTCTTCCTTTTCTTTCTTTTCCTCACCCGTGTTTGTTTGTTTTATTTTCATTGCTTTATCCCCCAATTACCATCTTGCTTTAGTTTTGTTTTCCAGTTTATACCTTCGTTAGTTTTGTTTTTAACTGATTGATAGCACTTTTTGTTTCCTTTGCTTACTAGGTCAATCTATTGCACTTTATTTCTTTTGGATTCTTTTGGTTTTGTTTATGGGTATATATGCATGTACATATATTCTGTTATTTTAGTTATTATTTGCCTGATTTTGTAAGTGTCATTTGTCTGGGGTGCCTCTTCTGTTTCATGTGTCTGTGTGTTTGTTTTAATGCCAGTTAATGCTATTTAAAAAAAGAAAAGAACATCTTGTGGAATCTCTGTTTCCAGAGCCTTTGGAGTGGAAGCACTGACTCCAAACCTCTAGACTAGACTACCAGAGATCTCCTAATGCTGCTGCTAAGTCACTTCAGTCGTGTCCAACTCTGTGCGACCCCATAGACGGCAGCCGACCAGGCTCCTAACACTAGGGGATATTAATTAGTGAGGGCTCCCACAAAGACAACCACCTGTATACAAGACCCAGCATGAACCAATTGCCATCAGCTCCCTGTGCAGGATGACTCATCCAAACAACAAACAAGACAAAGTGCAAACTCAATCATCAGTAGACAGGATTACCAGCTCATACAGTCCTGCCCATCAGAGGGAAAGGAAAAACAAAAAAAAACAAAAAACTAACCCCTTCCCACCACAAGGCAAGCACAACTCATACCCTACACAAAGCTGAGGCAAACCACTGGTCCAACCTTACCCACTAAAGGCAGAAACTAAGAAGAAGAAAGAATTCAACCTAAAAGCCTGGGAACAGGAGACCTGAAACACATTAAGTTAAGAAAAAAAAAAAAAACAGAAAAGACAGAGAAATACTGAACAAATGAAGGAACAACCTAGAAACACAAAACTCCAAATAAATAAAGAGGAAATAGACAAACCACTGGAAAAATAATTTAGCATAATGATAATAAAGATGATCCAAAACCTAAAAAAAAAAAAAAGAATAGAGAAGATGCAATAATCAATTAACACATTTAACAAAGACCTAAAAGAAATAAAGAGTAAACAAATACAAACAAGCAAATACAAGCAAAATCAAACAAATACAGAAAAAAAAAAAAACACTATTACTGAAATTAGAAATACTCTAGAAGGAATCAACAGAAGTTCTGAGGCAGAAGGACATGTAAGCAATCTGGAAAACAGAATGGTGGAAATAACCACTGACTAGCAGAATAAAGTAAAACGAGTATAAGGACTGAGGATAATCTCAGAGACCTCTGGGACAATATTAAATGCATCAGCATTCGAACTATATGGCCAAGAAGAAGAGAAATAAAAGAGGTATGAGAAAATTTTTGAAGAGATTATAGTGAAATTTTCCCCAACATGGGAAAGAAAATAGTCAATCAAGTCCAAGGAGTGCAGAGTATCACACAGGATAAACCCAAGGAGAAAAATGCTAAGATATACTAATCAAACTGACAAAGACTAAACACAAAGAAATATTAAAATCAGCCAGGGAAAGCAATAAGTAACATACAAGGGAAACCCCATAAATGTAACAGCTGATCTTTCAGCAGAAATCCTGCAGGCCAGAAGAGAATGGCAGGATATATTTAAAGTACTGAAAGGAAAAAAATCTGCAACAAAGATTACTCTACCCAGAAAGGATCTCATTCAAAATTGACAGAGGAATTAAAAGCGTTAACTTTTAACTTAAAAGTTAAGAGAATTTAGTACTAAAAACTCAGCTTTACAAAAAAAAGTTAAAAGGACTGATATATACAGAAAATACAAGAAAAATAAATACAAAATCAAACCACAAACAATTAAGAAGATAGCAATAAGAATATATATATCAGTTCAGTTCAGTTCAGTCGCTCAGTCGTGTCCAACTCTGCAACCCCATGAATCGCAGCACGCCAGGCCTCCCTGTTCATCACCATCTCCTGGAGTTCACTCAGACTCACGTCCATCGAGTCCGTGATGTCATCCAGCCATCTCATCCTGGGTCGTCCCCTTCTCCTCCTGCCCCCAATCCCTCCCAGCATCAGAGTTTTTTTCCAGTGAGTCAACTCTTCACATGTGGTGGCCAAAGTACTGGAGTTTCAGCTTTAGCATCATTCCTTCCAAAGAAATCCCAGGGCTGATCTCCTTCAGAATGGACTGGTTGGATCTCCTTGCAGTCCAAGGGACTCTCAAGAGTCTTCTCCAACACCACAGTTCAAAAGCATCAATTCTTGGTGCTCAGCCTTCTTCACAGTCTAACTCTCACATCCATACATGACCACAGGAAAAACCATAGCCTTGACTAGACGGACCTTAGTCGGCAAAGTAATGTCTCTGCTTTTGAATATGCTCTCTAGGTTGGTCATAACTTTTCTTCCAAGAGTAAGCGTCTTTTAATTTCATGGCTGCAGTCACCATCTGCCTTGATTCTGGAGCCCCAAAAAATAAAGTCTGACACCGTTTCCACTAATATATATATAAATCAATAAATATTTTAAATGTACATGGATTAAATACTCCAACAAAAAGACACAGACTGGCTGAATGGATACAAACACAAGACCCATATGTATGCTGTCTACAAGAGACTTACTTCAGACCTGAAGACACATGCAGACTTAAAGTGAGAGGATGGAAAAATATATTCCATGCAAATGGAAATCAAAAGAGATCCAGAATTGCAATCCTTGTATCAGACAAAATAGACCTTAAAATAAAGATTACAAGAGATAGGGAAGGACATTACATGATTATCAAGGGATCAATCCAAGAGGAAGACATAACAATCTTAAGTATTTATGCACCAAACATAGGAACACATCAATACATAAGAAAATCTCTAACAGACACAAAAGGAGAAATTGACAGTAACACAATAGCATGGGACTTTAACACCCCACTTATACCAATGAACAAATCATCAAAACAGAAAATTAATAAGGAAACACAAGCCTTAAATGACACATTAGGCTAGATGGACCTCATTGATGTCTTCAGAACATTCCATCCAAATGCAGAATACACTTTCTTCTCAAGTGCACATAGAACATTCTCCAGGATCTTTGATCTTTGATCTTTGATCTTTGGTAACAAAACAAAACAAATCTCAGTACATTTAAGAAAATCGAAATCATATCAATCATCTTTTCTGATCACAATGCCATGAGATTAAATAACAATTACAGGGGAGGAAAACTGTACAAGAAAAAAAAAAAAAAGCACACAAGCACATGTAGATTAAACAATACGTTTCTAAATAACAGGTTATTAAAGAAAGCAAAAGGGAAATTTAAAAATTCCTAGAAATAATTGGCCGTGAAACACAACACCTCAAAACTTGTAGGATTCAGCAAAAGCAGTTCTAAGAGGGAAGTTTATAGCAATACAATCCTACCTCAAGAAAGGAAAAAAATATCAAATAGACAACCTAATTTTGATCCTAAAAAGGAAAAAGAACAATGACAGCAACAAAAACAAAAAACAAAGTTAACAAAAGAAAAGCAGTTATAAAGATCAGAGCAGAAGTAAATGAAAATGAAATGAAAGAAGCAATAGTAACGATTAATAAAACTAAAAGCTGGTTCTTTGGGAAGATAAACAAAATTGGCAAACCATTAGACAGACTCATCATGAAAAAAGAATGAAGAATCAAATCAACAAAATTAGAAATAAAAAAGAAGAGGTTATGACAGACAATGCAGAAACACATAGGATTATGAGACAATTATTAATAACTATATGGCAATTAAGTGGATATCCTGGAAGAAATGGACAGATTCTTAGAAAAGTTCAATCTTTTGAGACTGAATCAGGAAGAAATGGAAATTATTAAAAACCCAATTATAACTTTTGAAATCAAAATTTTTATTAAAATATCCCCCCAAAAAAGCTCAGTGCCAGATGGCTTCCCAAGTGAATGCTACCAAGCACTTAGAGAAGAGCTAAAGCCTATACTTCCAAAACTGTTTCAATAAATTGCAGAGGAAAATTGCACTTTCAAACTCATTCTAAGAGGTCACCATCACCCTGATATCAAAACCAGACAAAAACAACACAAAAAAAGAAAATTATAGGCCAATATCACTGATGAATATGATGAAAAAATCCTCAACAAAATTCTGGCAAAGAAAATTCAACAACAGATTAAAAAGACGATACACAATGATCAAGTTGAGTTTATCCCATGGATGCATGGATTCTTAATATACACAAATAAATCAATGTGATACAAATATTAAGAAAATGAAAGATAAAAATCATATTATAATTTCAATAGATGCAGAAAAAGCCTTTGACAATATTCAGCAATAATTCATGATAAAACTCTTAAAAAAATGGGCATAGAAGAAACCTATCTCAAAATAATAAAGGCCATGTATGATAAACCCACAGCAAATATTATTCTTAATGGTGAAAACCTGAAAGCATTCTGCCTAAAATCAGGAACAAGACTAGGGTGCCCACTTTAACCACTAATTTTCAACATAATTTTCAAAATCCTAGCTACAGAAATCAGAAAAGTAAAAGAAATAGAAGGAATTCAAATCAGAAATGAAGAAGTAAAACTCTAACTGTTTGCAGGTGACATGATACTATACATAGAAAACCTTAAAGGTAGTATTAGAAAATTACTATAGTTAATCAGTGAATTTTGGGCTTCCCTGGTGGCTCAGAGGTTAAAGCGTCTACCAGGAATATGGTAGGCCTGGGTTCGATTCCTGAGTTGGGAAGATCCCCTGGAGAAGGAAATGGCAACCCACCCCAGTATTCTTGCTTGGAGAATCCCATAGAGAGAGGAGCCTGGTAGGCTACAGTCCATGGGATCACAAAGAGTCAGACACGACTGAGAGACTTCACTTCACTTCATTTCACTTCACTTCACTTCTTCACTTCACTTCAGTCAGTGAATTTAGCAAAGTTATGGACTGCAAGGAGATCTAACCAGTCCATTCTAAAGGAGATCACTCCTGGGTGTTCTTTGGAAGGAATGATGTTAAAGATGAAACTCCAGTACTTTGGCCACCTCATGCAAAGAGTTGACTCATTGGAAAAGACTCTGATGCTGGGAGGCATTAGGGGCAGGAGGAGAAGGGGACGACAGAGGATGAGATGGCTGGATGGCATCACTGACTCGATGGATGTGAGTCTGAGTGAACTCCGGGAGTTGGTGATGAACAGGGAGGCCTGGCGTGCTGCAATTCATGGGGTTGCAAAGAGTTGGACACGACTGAGCGACTGAACTGAACTGAATTGAACAGGATAAAAAAATCAATAACTAGAAATTATCTGCATTTCTATATACTAACAATGAAAAATCAGAAAGAGAAATTAAAGAATCAATTCCATTCACCATTGCAAGAAAAATAACAAAATATCTAGGAATAAACCTATCTAAGGAGAAAAAAAGAACTGTATACTGAAAACAATAAGACACTGATGAATCAATCAAAGAGGACATAAACAGATAGAGAGATATTCCATGTTTCTGGGTTGGAAGAATCAATATTGTGAAAATGACTATGCTACAAAATTCAATACACTGATTCAATGCCTTATCAAATTACCAATGGCATTTTTCACAGAACTAGAATAAAAATTTCACAATTCATATGGAAACACAAAAGACCCCAAATAACCAAAGCAGTCTTGAGAAAGAAGAATGGAGCTGGAGGAATCAACCTTCCTGACTGCAGACTATACTACAAAGCCACAGTCATCAAGACAGTATGGTACTGGCACAAAAACTGAAATATAGACCGATGGAACAAGATAGAAAGCCCAGACATAAACCTACACACCCATGGTTACCTCCTATTTGACAAAGGAGGCAAGAATATGCCCAATACAATATTGTAAAGTAATTAGCCTCCAATTAAAAAAAATAAATTTAAATTTAAAAAAAAGAATATACAATTGGTCAAAGATTGCCCCTTCAATATGTGGTATTGGGAAAACTGGACAACTATATGTAAAAGAATGACATTAGAACACTTCCTAACACCACACACAAAGATAAACTCAAAATGGATTAAAGACCTAATTGTGAGACAAGAAACTTTAAAACTCTTAGAGGAAAATATGGGCAGAACGCTTGATGACATAAATCACAGCAAGATCCTCCTTGACCCAGCTTCTAGAGTAATGGAAATAAAAACAAAAATGTGTGTGCGACCTAATTAAACTTAAAAGCTTTTTCACAGCAGAGGAAGCTGTAAACAAGGTGAAAAGACAACCCTCAGAATGGGATAAGATAACAGCAAATGAAACAACTGTCAAAGGATTAATTTCCAAAATATGCAAGCATCTCATACATACCAATACCAGAAAAACAAACCACCCAATCAAAACGTGGAAAAAATACATTTTTCCGAAGAAGACATACAGATGGCTAACAAATACATGAAAAGATACTCAATATTTCTCATTATTAGAGAAAAGCAAATCAAATCTACAATCAGTACAATCACACCAGTCAGAATGGACATCATCAAAAAGTCTACAGACAGTAAATACTGGAGAAAATGTGGAGAATAGGGAACCCTCTTGCATTGTTGGTGGGAATGTAAACTGATACAGCCACTATGGAAGATAGCATGGGGGTTCCTTTAAAAACTAGGAATAAAACCACCACCAGTTCAGTTCAGTTCAGTCGCTCAGTCGTGTCCAACTCTTTGCAACCCCATGAATCTCAGCACGCCAGGACTCCCTGTCCATCACTAACTCTCGGAGTTCACTCAGATTCACGTCCATCAAGTCAGTGATGCCATCCAGCCATCTCATCCCCTGTCGTCCCCTTCTCCTCCTGCCCCCAATCCCTCCCAGCATCAGAGTCTTTTCCAATGAGTCAACTCTTTGCACGAGGTGGCCAAAGTACAGGAGTTTCAGCTTTAGCATCATTCTTTCCAAAGAAATTCCAGGGCTGATCTCCTCTCCTTCAGAATAGACTGGTTGGATCTCCATGCAGTCCAAGGGACTCTCAAGAGTCTTCTCCAACACCACTCTTCAAAAGCACCAATTCTTTGGCACTCAGTGTTTACTGCAGCATTATTTACAACAGCTAGAACATGGAAGCAACCTAGATGTCCATTGACAGATAAACAGATAAAGAAGCTGTGGTACATTTATATGAAATATTACTTAATCATAAAAAGGAGTGAATTTGTGTCAGTTCTAATGAAGTGGATAAACCTAGAGCCTATTATACAGAGTTATGTAAATCATAAAGAGAAAAATAAAAATTGTATATTAATATATATATGGAATCTGGAAGGATGGTACTGATGAAGTCATTTGCAAGGCAGCAGTGGAGACATAGACATAGAGAACAAACTTAATGGACATGGAGTGGGGAGCAGTATGGAGACAATGGGATGTATGGAAAGAGTGACATAGAAACTTACATTACTATGTTGAAAATAGAGAGCCAATGGAAATTTTCTGTATGACCCAGGAAACTCATGATGGGACATTGTAGCAAACTAGAGGGGCAGGAAGGGAAGGGAAATGAGAAGGAGGTTCCAGAGAGAGGAAACATGCGTATACCTATTGCTTATTCATGTTGATGTTTGGCAGAAATCAACACAATTTTATAAAGCAGTTATTCTTCAAATAAAAAATAACTAAATTTAAAATACAAAAAAACTAAAAAAACATACACCCTGAGGAAAACAGAATTGAAAGAGACATGTGTAGACCAATGTCCATTGCAGCAGTATTTACAATAGCTAGAAGATGAAAACCTACATGTCCATTGGCAGATAAATGGATAAGGAAGTTGTGATATATATACACAATGGAATATTACTCAGCTATTAAAAAAATGCATTTGAGTCCATTCTAATGAGGTGGATGAACCTGGAGCATATTGTATGGAATGAAGTAAGTCAGAAAGAGAAACACAAATACTGTATATTAATGCATATATGTGGAATTTAGAAAGACAGTAACAAAATCATATATGCAGGGCAGAAAAAGAGACACAGATGTAAAAATCAGATTTTTGGACTCTGTGGGAGAAGGTGAGTGTGGGATTATTTGAGAGAACAGCATTGAAACATGTATATTACCATATGTAAAATAGATGACCAGTGCAAGTTTGATGCATGGAGCAGGTAATTCAAACCCGGTGCTCTGAGACAACTCAGAGGGATGAGATGGGGAGGGATGTGGGAGAGGGGTTCAGGATGGGGAACACATGTGCCTGTGGCTGATTCATTTCAATGTATGTCAAAAAACATCACAATATTGTAAAGTAATTATCCTCCAATTAACACAAATAAAATTAAAAAAAAAATCAAACATAGTTTCCTTTGAAATTGCTAATTTTCTGAGTTTACTTCTTATAATTGAGTAATCTGGAAATTTTATAAATGTGTGTTAAAATGCTGGATGAAAAGTTATGTGAGTTTACTGTAAATTATTTCCAAAGCTATGATTTGATTTATATATAATACATATATTGATAGGAAATGAGTTGATATACAAATGCAAATATGAAATAATTCCTTATCTTTGGATATTTCTACTGAATGGCAATACAGTGTAGAGATTAAGTTTATATTTGGAACAAGACTAAGGTGACTTAAAACAATACCCGTGCTACCTACACACTACAAGACATCAGGTAAGTTACTTAACATTTCCATGCCTAGGAAAAGGGAGAAAATGACAGTACCAGAAGTCATATATGGATGTGAGATTTAGACCTTAAATAAGGCTGAGCACCAAAGAAGTGATGCTTTTGAATTGTGGTGCTGGAGAAGACTCTTCAGAGTCCCTTGGACTCCAAGGAGATGAAATTCTTCAAACCTAAAGAAAATTAACTCTGAATGTTGACTGGGAGGACTGATGCTGAAGTTCCAATATTTTGGCCACTTACTGCAAAGAGCTGACCCATTGGAAAAGACCCTGATGCTGGGAAAGTGAGGGCAAAAGGGAAGGGCACAGCAGAGGATGAGACGGTTAGATAACATTGTGAACCGAGTGTACACGAATCTGAACAAACTCTGGGAGATAGTGGAGGACAGAGAAGCCTGGAGTATTGCAGTCCATGGGGTTGCAAAGAGTCGGACACTACTTATCAACCAAACAACAGTACACACTTCAGACACTTTTTGTGAAGATTAAAGGATCTAATTACATATGGATCACGCAGAGTACAATTGTGCAGTATAGCAGTTCTGCCTTAATACAGTAAATGCTCAATGATTGCTAGTTAGTAATTTTTATTTGGTGAAATTATTGAGATGAAAAGCAAAGCTGCTAAAACAAGAGGACTCAAACATACAGTGGCTCAAAGAATATAGAATTGAATTCTTTTTTGCACTACTTTTCCAAGGTGAATGGTCCAAACTCATCAGGATATTCAGTGCCCCAAATTCTTTCCACCAGGTGTTGCATTGCCACCTCTCCTTACTTTTATCTGCAAGATCACACCAAAACCTTAAATATGTCCATGCTCCAGGTGACTGGAGGAAAAGCACATATTGAGCCTTGTGTGTTCAAGGCCTCATGGTTCATGCTGCTGCTGCTGCTGCTGCTGCTAAGTCACTTCAGTCATGTCCGACTCTGTGCGACCCCATAGACGGTAGCCCTCCAGGCTCCCTCATCCCTGGGATTCTCCAGGCAAGAACACTGGAATGGATTGCCATTTCCTTCTCCAATGCATGAAAGTGAAAAGTGAAAGTGAAGTCGCTCAGTCGTGTCCGACTGTTAGCGATCCCACGGACTTCAGCCTACCAGGCTCCTCCGTCCATGGGATTTTCCAGGCAAGAGTACTGGAGTGGGTTGCCATTGCCTTCTCCACTTATGGTTCATAATTTTATATAATTTCCATTCACATCCCATAGTAAAAAAATATAGTTACATCACTACACCTAGCTCTAGAGGAGTCTAGCAAATGTAGTCTATCATTATTCACTTACTCTGGAAAAGGGGGAAAGTGAAAAAGGAAAAAGGTGGATTTCAGTGACCTGGATAATACTTGATATTTGACATATGAGGTTGTTGCCCTTGAATGGTTAAAATGGGTAGCTTTGATCAAAACAATAAGAAAATGTCTCTTTAAATGGGTGTTTCCTAAATCACTGATATTAGTGAATACTTCATATAAATGAAAGGAAAGTGGCAGAGATGTGGCCCAAGGTCAAATGCAACTTGCTCAATCTGTGCACAGTAGGATATTGGCAATTAGAAAAACTCCTGCCATATAGAAAAACCATAGTACATATCCATATAACAGTTTGAGTACAAGTTCCTCAACTTTTTGTAAATGTAAAACCTTTCTCCAAGATGTAACTCTAGAATTAGGACTTTGTAGAATGTTTTGGGAAATATGCCTCTAGTTACTGGCTTGCTTCCAAATCTGCTTTATTTAGATATAGTTTCTTAGAGTTTTTAAAATAAAAGTTTTATTTTATTTTTAGAAACATAGATTGCCAGGAAAAATATTAATAACCTCACATATGTAGATGACACCACTCTTATGGCAGAAAGTGAAGAGAAACTAAAGAGTATCTTGATAAAGGTGAAAAAGAATAGTGAAAAAGCTGATTTAAGACTCAACATTCCAAAAAAGAAGATCAAGGCACCCAGTCCCATCATTTCATGGAAAATAGATGGAGGAACAGCAGAAACAGTGACAGACTTTATTTTTTTGGGCTCCAAAATCACTGCAGATGGTGACTGCACCCATAAGATTAAGACACTTACTCTTCAGAAAAAGGCTATGACAAACCTAGACAGAGTATTCGAAAGCAGAGAAAATATTTTGCTGCAAAGTTCTGAATATTCAGAACTATGTTTTCTTCAGTAGTCATGTATGTATGTGAGAGTTGGACCATAAAAAATGTCTGAACACTGAAGAATGGACACTTTTAAACTATGGTGTTGGAGAAGACTCTTGAGAGTCCCTTGAACTGCAAGGAAATCCAACCAGCCAATTCTGAAAGAAATCAACCCTGACAATTCATTGGAAGGATTGATGCTGAAGCTGAAACTCCAATACTTTGGTCCCACTGTAAAGTATCAGCTCATTAGAAAAGACCCTGATACTGGCAAAGACTGAGGGCAGGAGGATAAGGGGATGACAGAGGAAGAGATGAATAGATGATATCACTTACTCAATGGATATGAGTTTGGCAAAACTCTGGGAGATGGTGAAGTACAGAGAAGCCTGGTGTGCTGGGATTGCAAATGGTTGGACATGACTAAGTGACTGAGCAACAACAATTGTGTAAATTTAAAGTGTAAAATATGTTAACTTGATATATAATATAATATGACTGCCATATATACTTAATATATATCTATTTGCTGTATATATTTTGATGCATTTGAATACATGAATACGTCTGTAATACCATCACAATCAGAGTGATAAATACAGCTATCATCTTCAATAGAGTTCTTTCATCCCCTTGCTTTATTTATTTATTTTGGTGGTAATGAGACAGGCTGGGATCTGGGACCTGGGAACCTTTGCTATAGTGCTTGCATCTGAACAACCATCTCCTTAAGAAACAAAATACAAAGAGCTATAATGGACTAAACATAACTACATGCATGCACAGTTGGGGAAAATTATGAACAATAAGATACAAAAAGACAAAGAAAAAACCTTTTCACTTCTGAATAGCTGAGAGAAAGAATAGTGCATTGGGAATAAAATCAGGATATTTCACATGCCTCTGCATTCAACACCAGCCAAGTCACCATTCTAGCATGACCCCTTGACACAACTCTAACTCAACCCATGTAAGAAACAGGTTTGCCTTCCTTTAGGAATAAACAATGGAGAAGGCAATGGCACCCCCACTCCAGTACTCTTGCCTGGAAAATCCCATGGACAGAGGAGCCTGGTGGGCTGCAGTCCATGGGGTCGCTAAGAGTGGAACACGACTGAGTGACTTCACTTTCACTTTTCACTTTCATGCATTGGAGAAGGAAATGGCAACCCACTCCAATGTTCTTGCCTGGAGAATCCCAGGGACAGGGGAGCCTGGTGGGTGGCCATCTATGGGGTTGCACAGAGTCGGACATGACTGAAGCGACATAGCAGCGGCAGCAGGAACAAACAAAGGAAACTTTACTCGTTTTCACTGTGGAAGCACCAAGGAAGTCTAAGTTTCTGGTCTGGCTTCTTTTCAATTTCTATGTGTTGGAGAAGGCTAAGAACCCTGGTTGGTGTCAGACTTAGCAGTACTCAACAGGCTTAGCTGTTTCCCCCAGGAGGGCTTGGGCGCCTCCAAGACTACCAAATGCAGCATCCCCATGGGTGACAAATGACCATTTGAACCTCTTATTTTAGCATCACCACATTTGGTAAGTCTGCTTTTCTGGCCCCGAGGAGCCATAGTACTCTCATTCAGGCAATATTCCTCTTCTCTCCATAGTCTCTTTTCCTGTCAGGACATCTCTCTACTTCTGGGCTGTATCCTCCAAGAGAATGTATGTCAGGCAGCTACAGCATCATTCCTCTAAGCTTGTGAGAACATGCTCCCTGTGAACAGTTATCACCCTTCTCATTTTGATGGGTGAAAAGCAGAGGTGGGAAAGGCTCACATTATACTGTGCAGAAGCTGGTGCAGTAGGTTCAAGAGGTTTATGAAAGAGATAGAGGTTTAAAGCACATTTCATGCAGTGACTAGAAATACTATCACCACAGTATTCTCACCTTTATTTTGTGCTTACATTTTATCTTTTTTTCAATATTCTTCCTCCTCTAATTTTACCCCTGAACCTTGTAACTTCACTCCCATCCTGTTCATGCTGAAAACTTCTTGTGTCTTCAAGTTTTGATCATTGCTATCTTTGCTTTATGTAGTTTTTTGTTTGTTTGTTTGTTTACTTTTTGGTATGTTGTTTGTTTGTTTTCCTGTGCAACTGCTCCTGCAAGTCTCTGATGAAATTGTAGGCATGGTGGAACACTTAAGCCTTTAAATACAAACACAGCAAACAGCCCATGGTGCACAAGATTTCAGCCTTGGGTTACTTCAGTTCAGTTCAGTTCAGTTGATCAGTCGTGTCTGACTCTTTGCAACCCCATGAATCACAGCGCACCAGGCCTCCCTGTCCATCACCAATTCCTGGAGTTCAGTCAAACTCACATCCATCGAGTCAGTGATGCCATCCAGCCATCTCATCCTCAGTCGTCCCCTTCTCCTCCTACCCCCAATCCCTCCCAGCATCAGAGTGTTTTCCAATGAGTCAACTCTTCGCATGAGGTGGCCAAAGTACTGGAGTTTCATTCCTTCCAAAGAACACCCAGGAGTGATCTTTAGAATGGACTGGTTGAATGTCCTTGCAGTCCAAGGGACTCTCAAGAGTCTTCTCCAAAACCACAGTTCAAAAGCATTAATTCTTCGGCGCTCAGCTTTCTTCACAATCCAACTCTCACATCCATACATGACCATTGGAAAAACCATAGCCTTGAATAGATGGAACTTTGTTGGCAAAGTAATGTCTCTGCTTTTGAATATGCTATCTAGGTTGGTCATAACTTTTCTTCCAAGGAGTAAGCATCTTTTAATTTCATGGCTGCAGTCACCACCTGCAATGATTTTGGATCCCCCCAAAAATAAAGTCTGACAGTTTCCACTGTTTCCCCAACTATTTCCCATGAAGTGACTGGACCAGATGCCATGATCTTAGTTTTCTGAATGTTGAGCTTTAAGCCACCTTTTATACTCTCCTCTTTCACTTTCATCAAGAGGCTTTTTAGCTCCTCTTCACTTTCTGCCATAAGGGTGGTGTCATCTGCAGATCTGAGGTCATTGATATTTCTCTGGCAATCTTGATTCCAGCTTGTGCTTCTTCCAGACTAGCATTTCTCATGATGTACTCTGCATATAAGTTAAATAAGCAGGGTGACAATATACAGCCTTGACGTACTCCTTTTCCTATTTGGAACTAATCTGTTGTTCCATGTCCAGTTCTAAATGCTGCTTCCTGACCTGCATATAGGTTTCTCAGTGGCAGTTCAGGTGGTCTGATATTCCCATCTTTTTCAGAATGTTCCACAGTTTATTGTGATCCACAGAGTCAAAGGCTTTGGCAGTCAATAAAGCAGAAATATATGTTTTTCTGGAAATCTCTTGTTTTTCGGATGATCCAGCGGATGTTAGCAATTTGACTTCTGATTCTTCTGCCTTTTCTGAGACCAGCTTGAACATCTGGAAGTTCACAGTTCATGTATTGCTGAAGCCTGGCTTGGAGAATTTTGAGCATTACTTTACTAGCATGTGAGATGAGTGCAATTATGCAGTAGTTTGAGCATTCTTTGGCATTGCCTTTCTTTAGGATTGAAATGAAAACTGACCTTTTCTAGTCCTGTGGCCACTGCTGAGTTTTCTAAATTTGCTGGCATATTAAGTGCAGCACTTTCACAGCATCATTTTTCAGGATTTGAAAGAGCTCAACTGGATTTCCAACACTTCCACTAGCTTTGTTCGTAGTGATGCTTTCTAAGGCCCACTTGACTTCACATTCCAGGATGTCTGGCTCTAGTGAGTGATCACACCATCGTGATTATGTGATCTTTTTTGTACAGTTCTTCTGTGTATTCTTGCCACCTCTTCTTAATATCTTCTGCTTCTGTTAGGTCCATACCATTTCTGTCCCTTATCTAGCCCATTTTTGCATGAAATATTCCCTTGGTATCCCTAATTTTCTTGAAGTGATCTCTAGTCTTTCCCATTCTTTTGTTTTCCTCTATTTATTTGCATTGATCACTGAGGAAGGCTATCTTATCTCTTCTTGTTATTCTTTGGAACTCTGCATTCAGATGCTTATATCTTTCCTTTTCTCCTTGGCTTTTCACTTCTCTTCTTTTCACAGCTATTTGTAAGGCCTCCCCAGACAGCCATTTTGCTTTTTTTGCATTTCTTTTCCATGGCGATGGTCTTGATCCCTGTCTCCTGTACAATGTCATGAACCTCATTCCATAGTTCATCAGGCACTCTATCAGATCTATGCCCTTAAATCTATTTCTCACTCCCACTGTATAACCATAAATACCGGGATCCAGCCCCCGTGGATCCAGGGAATTTGAAGGTCGGAGTCTTTTGAAAAATACATATGTAATTACAGATATATAGAGAGATTAGAAACGGATAGTGTAGTAGGAGAATTAGTGGAGAAAAGAGGCTGAATTTCAGTCAGAGAAACGGGAGCAAGAAAGAAGTGACATGGTGGAATCAGTCTTTCCAGAAACCGATTTGATTTCTTTATTTTGGGGTTTGCTTATACACCTTTTGTTACACATAGGGATGAATACAGAGTCATGTGGGGGTCTTAGGGATATTACATCATCTTCTGGCCATGGGTAAGACCTGCTGACATTCTATGATCCTTTCTTTCTGATAACCAAAAACCTTATTTCCTCCAAGGGTGTTTTTTCTTAAACCAGGCACCACCCTCCAGATAAATTTGCATTCCTATAGGGTGAGGGTGTAGTGAGTTACAATCAAGAAAGGAATTTATTTAACCCAAGGTTAACAGGATTAATCTTAAAGGTTAATACTTATTTCTCCTATATGCTTAAAGGTTAATGCTTATTTCTCCTATATGTTAGTTATATTCATTATATGGGCAGGGAATATGGAGATTTAGCAGCAAACATCAGCCCAACAAATGAACATCCTTTTACCAATGCTCCCCTTAAGATCTATTTAGCCTTAAGATAGTGATAAAGTTACATTTTTACATAACAAGGACACAGTGATTTATAACAAAGTACAGTGATCTATTACAAAAGAGAAAATCCATTAACTCAAAAAGTTTAGTATTGCTAACATCAAAAACTACTATATTTCCTTTTCTATATTCCAAATACATTGATTAATATATTCCCAGGTGCCTAAGGATATGGAGACCTGGCAGCAATCATTGACTCAATGAGAAGAAAAAGCCCTATGCTAATTAAGACTCTCAAAGTACTCCAAAACTCTCTGTGCTGTTTATGGTTGAGAGGTAGTAAACAATCATGTGGCAGGAGTATGGATAATCCTGTCACACAAGCTAGTCTGTCAGCAGAGAGGTTTGACCTGAGACATCCTTGTCCGACCCAGAGCAGGGAATTAGCAGCAATTATTGGCACAACAAATGAAAAACCCTTCACCAATATAATTCCTAACCAACCCACTATACTGATAATTTCTAACTCCCCAAAAGAATTTGCCTTTAGTAAGTCTAAAACATCTCATGCCTCTCAGGTTGGGAGGCTGTAAACAGTCACATGTGGCCAGATGAACCTATACAGGTGGGCTAGATAACCTTCAGAGGAGTCCATAAGCTGAAACACTCTTGTCACGCCCAGGAATTTTTATTGACTTGGAGCTGCACATTTACTCCTTCTCCGAGAGAAACGGTTATGGGGGAGAGCCCCCCGTAAAGTCAGAGGCGTAGGTGAGAGCATAAAACAGACTCTGGTTTTGGGGTTAGATGCTCGGGAACAGGGGGTTTCCTGAGGCTTGATCACGCCTTTGCGTATGCCAAGCCTCCTTCCTCATGACCTTTGCCATGGGCGGAGTTCCTCATGCTGGCCCCCAACACATAAGGGATTTGATTTAGGTCATACCTGAATGGTCTAGTGGTTTTCCCTACTTTCTTCAATTTAAGTCTGAATTTGGCAATAAGGAGTTCATGATCTGGGCCACAGTCAGCTCCCGGTCTTGTTTTTGCTGACTATATAAAGCTTTTCCATCTTTGGCTGCAAAGAATATAATCAATCTGATTTCGGTGTTGACCATCTGGTGATGTCCATGTGTAGAGTCTTCTCTTGTGTTGTTGGAAGAGGGTGTTTGCTATGACCAGTGCATTTTCTTGGCAAAACTCTATTAGTCTTTATCTTGATTCATTCTGTATTCCAAGGCCAAATTTGCAGGTTACTCCAGCTGTTTTTTTGACTTCCTACTTTTCATTCCAGTCCCCTGTAACGAAAAGGACATTTTGGGGGGGTGTTAGTTCTAAAAGGTCTTGTAGGTCTTCGTAGAACCATTCAACTTCAGGGTTACTTAGTAGGATTTTAAACACGGAAAAAGGAGAGGAGCTTGTATCACCTATGCTTTTTCAATGCAACTCTGCTACTTGGGCTCAAGAAGCTTACATTTCTTTCCTTTGCCTGTGCAATGCAATTATTCTGCCTGCACTCTTAGGAACTATCTGATTCATCTGTAGTTTCACAGACTGAGAGGAAAAAAAAAGAGAGAGAGACCTTCTTAAATTCAAGTTGGAAAACTATGAGATCTCTGGTTCTGTCTTTACATAATAGTTAGCTTGTAACTTAGCTACATTTAATTGGCTTAAAAAATCAAGTGCTTCTATACTTTATCAGAAATATAAAAGAAACTGACCAAAATGCATTTCAGGTTCATGTGATCTGGGAAATATTCAATATTGAATTAATATCTAGTATTAAAGCTAGCTTAAGTTTGTGGGTTAATTAATACAGATTTGTCTTTAGAGTCATCAACACTAAGTATGGTGATTTTCTTGTATTGATAGTTACTGAAAGTCAGTAAGTACATGTTGTTTTTGTTATAAAATCTGGCAACAGAGAAAATAACCTGATGTGATCAAACTTTTAAGTAAATGTAACAGATAGCTTTTTGGTAAACTCAGCAGAAGTACTTATGCTTTGGAAATGTCCATCTAAAATAGTCCCTCCACATTTTGGTGGCTTGAAACAAAATTTAGTTAAATGACAGAAATGCATTGAACATCCAGGTCATTTCAACTAAGATGAAATACTGGAACATTTATTGCTAAACAGATCTAAATTTACCTACATTTGTTTTCTTATAAGAGAGAAACTACAGTTGTTTGGGCATATTAGACACAAGTCTGGTTCCACATAAGAACCAGTTTCTTCTTAAGGAAAGAAATTGTGCTTTGGAAAGAAGCATGTTTCTAGAGGTTATGGGATATTCCAATCAGGGAATGCTAATGTAAAAGATAGTTTATGGTTTTACTTACAGAAGGTAAGATGTAGATTTTCAGTAAAAGAAGATATGCAAAATGGAAATATGTTTCATTAAAGGAAAAAGGGTGATTTTGCTTTTGATTATTTCTGAATAGGGGAAAAGGGACAAAATTGTATGGCTTCTGAAAGTTGCAATAGTTTTGTGGAAAAGGAACACTGGGAAAAGAATTTTGTGTGTGGTCAAGACTTTTTAAAGATTGGATTACATTTAATTAGATAAGTAGATTTTATCAAGAATGTTTTCCTAGAATTCTGCTTTTCACATCATGTGAGTTTGTGTGTCTTAACTGATTTGTGTTTACTTATGGAATCCTTTTTTCACCCTTGCTCGAGGATGAGTACCTATGATCTTATCTGACTGGATGTTTTAAAATTTTTTGACAGACTTTACAAATATCAAATTTTAATTAAAGTTATTTTGATCACCAGCTACCTTTGGGGTGTTTCAAAGGGTTCCTGGAGCATCCAAAAGAGAGATCCTAAGTTAATTGTGCTCATGTGGTACATTAACTTACATGGGACACACTGTTTAAACTCATGGTTGTTTTTATCAGATGGAATCATTGGGTTCACCTCCTTTTTATTGTACCTGCCAAACAGATAGGGCAATGGGTTTGGGCTCTACTGCTACCTAGTCACTTACCTTAGTCTATGTCCAAAAATCCCCTGTGGGAACACTCCCACCTCTAGGTCTTCAGGTCCTGGCCTTCATAGGATTTTCCATTGAGCCCAGCTCCAATTCTTTCCGGAGTTTGTTTTTTAATCTCTAGGACCCCCTTCACTTCAGGACTTGGCAGACATACACTGTTGAAGACTACCTATTGGGCTGGCCACTTCCAAGCAGCCTACATCCTAGGCTTTATAGATGCTCAGTCTTGAGGAATACATCCCAGTAGGGAAACTCATTGTAGGAAATAAGCTTTATAGACAACAGATCCCCATCGAGGAGAGTCTTGGCAATGAACTGCTTCAAATTTCCCCTCCTGGGGACCCATTATGCAAGTGACTGGGTTGACCAGAGATGTCTGGTTATGTGACAGGAGAGTAGAGGACACTAAAAATCCCATTAAGTAAGAAGGGAATTTGGAGGACACTCCAACCCCCTTTCAGACATAAGTCTCCTGGTAAATGTCTCTGGGATACCAGACTTCATCTCTAGGAACATTCTCAGTTGCAAGTTATTCAGCATGGGAGGATCCTCTTCTAAGTCAGAAGAAACCCCTCTGGAGTGTAGCCTTAAAAGTTGGAAATTTTTTAAAAATAGGCAGGATGAAAGGGACAAACATAAACTTTAGTGTAACAGTGCCTAGCTTTTATATAATTTGGGGGATGGAGAAGAAAAAAAAAAAAAAAAGCCTGGAAATGGGTCTCTAAATTACAATACCATCTTGCAATTTGATCTTTACTGATACAAGATAGGAAAATAGACTGAAGTTCCCTATGTTCAAGCTTTCATGGGCCTTTACCAAAATTCCACTCTATGAGGCATCTATAATCAAGTTTGGGGAACCAGAAAACACTCCTGATATTTTAGATGACCCCTTTGTAAACTTTCCCAACTCTCAGGGTGGAAACGAAGTTTCACCTGCTTCTCCAGAGTCACTTACTTCTCCAGAGGTACCTACTTCCCAAAATCCTTTGAACAGATAGCATACTCTGCCTTCCTATGTCACCTTATACTACCCCAGGTAGTAGAGGCTAGTCCCTCCATGGTAACTCATATTGGAACTTGGATTGGAGAAGATAAGTCCTCTTAGTGAAGAGGTAAATTAGGGCACATGTGCCCTTCTCCTTAACCAATGCAGACAGAGACTGGGCTAATTTTCTGAAGACCCTAGTAAGTTAGCTGAAGAGTTTCCGGCCTTAAATCTTGCCTTTGCTTTAACTTAAAAAGATGTCTACATAATTCAATCTACTTTGCTGTACCGTTGAGGAAAAAGAGATAATTTGGACATCATCCCAGCAGTACAGCAACCAGCTTGCTAGGGACCCAAACACAACATTTTGTTATGGATGGAGTCAAAGTCCCAAATAAGGAACCCAAGAAAAGATTCCAAGAAAAGAACAGAAGGAAGGAACCACATAATTCAGTGCATATTAGAAGGGGTGAGAAACTTTATTGAAACGCCAGTTAACTATAAAAAGGCTAAAGCAATTCCCCAAGAAGAAAAAGAAAATCCATCCCTTATTCTGGGACAGCTTATAGAGGCTTTTAGAAAATTGATCCTGAGGGTCAATGTCCTCTGGCACAGCATTTTATCAACCATTCCACCCCTGATACTGAGTAAATTCCAAAAGTTACAATTTGGTCTCCAAACCTTAATGCCCCAACTCTTACAGATGGCCTTGGGGATATATAATAATGGAGATCAAGCTGAGGAGGAAGGCAGAACTCAACATGAAAACAAGCAGGCCAGAGCTCATATTAAACATGGCCATTGCAGTCAGCCATGCCTTGAAACTTCAGCACAAACCAAAGGGCTCAAGGAAATTTAACCATCCATGTGGAGGTAAAACCAACAGGGGGAAATGCTTCAAACACAAGTAAACTAGCCACCGGGCCCATAAATGCCAGAAAGATTCTCCTAGTTCATAAGCAGTCTGAAAATGAACAGCTTATTGGACTGGGACTGTCTACCGTTCTAAAGAGGAAGAGGGAGCTCCCATTCCTGATACGCTTATGCTAAACAACTGAGGTAGCCTGGGGATTCTGACATCTTCCCTCCCCACTCACCACCACGAACTGTCTCTCTCCATCAAGGAGTGCTAAGTGGTCCTTTACATCGTATGTATGAAAATCATTTTTTCAATGGATTCAGAAGTCATTTACTCTGTCCTGCTCTCTTATGCTGGGTCTCTCTCTCCTCTAAAAGTTCTATAACGATCAGTGTCAACAAAAAGCCTAATACCTGTTACTTCACTGGGCCTCTCACTTGTCAATTTGAACAGTGTCAGAGAACATCAAATGCCTTTTCAGCTGTGCCTGAGTGCTCTGGAGAGATCTTCTGAGCTCCTCTGGGGCCATATTATGATTAGGAGGCCTGAGCAGCCTCTTTTCCTGACTCTAAGACAAATCAGCTAGAGGAACAAGGGCCTATTACCAGTCACATTCTGTACATAGTAAACCCTGCCATTTGGAACAAAGGGATCTCCGGGAGGGCTATAAATGTTCAATATATAAAAGTTAACCATAAGCCAGAAGTCATGCATCCTAGCAAGAGAGAATATCCCATAAAGTTGGAAACAAAAAAGAAAGAATTTGCAACCTTTTATAAATTCTTAAAATATGGCCTCTTAATATGCTTTCAGTCTCCATGCAATAACCTTGTTATGCTAATTGTTCAATCAAATGGAGGATATCAAATGGTATAAGACATTAGAGCAGTAAATGATGCAGTGGTCCTTATATATCTCCTTCTGACCAGTCCTTATATTAGCCCAGGTTCCTGGAGATGCCAAACAGTTTACTATTCTCACCTTCTATTGCATCCAGCTTCATCTTTCATCACAGCATCCATTTCCCTTCAAAGGGACTGTCACCCTTTGGGGCCAAATGTAACAATATACCAGTGCAGTATTATCTCAGGTATTTCAGGGTAGCCCACACTTGTTGGTCCAGGACCTAGGAAAGGATTAAAGGGGATACACTTAAAAGAAGGAGCAATTCTACATGATATAGATGATTGATTAGACGGTAAAGCGTCTGTCTACAATGAGGGAGACCCAGGTTCGATCCCTGGGTTGGGAAGAAACCCTGGAGAGGGAAATGGCAATCCACTCCAGTACTATTGCCTGGAAAATCCCATGGACAAAGGAGCATGGTAAGCTACAGTCCATGGGTTCGCAAAGAGTCACACACGACTGAGCGACTTCACTTCAGCCTCACCATAGAGTTCTCAGATCTGAACCATTGAAGTTCTTAATTTCCTTGGGACCCAGGGCTACAGGATTTCTTGGGAAAAAAAAAAAAAAGCACAAATCTCAAAAGATCATGTTAAATACTTGAGATATCTTGTGAACCCTGGAAGTAGACAATTATCTCCAGATAGAAAGCAAACTATAGTAGATCTAAGCACCCTAAAAACAAAGAAACACCTTCTCAGGCATGGCAGAATCTTGAAAAATTTGGATTCCAGGATTCAGACTAATAACTAAGCTTACATATGAAGCCACTAAAGGCCCAGATACAGAAACATTTCTTTGGATTAGGAAACAAGAGATTTTTATTATATCAAACAGGCCTTCACCAGATCTGCTCTGGGTCTTCCTAACATAAAAAAAGTCATTTTTCTTCCACCTAGACAAAAAGCAGGGGAAAGCTCTGAGAATCCTCATATAAAAACTGAGAGAATCTCCCCAGCCTATAGGCTATTTTTCCAAAACTACATTTTATAGCCCAAGTTTAGTCTCACTGCCTCTGGGTGGTAGCTGCCATCTCTTTATCAGTGGAAGATGCTAAAAATCTTACCTTTGAACAACCACTTGAGAAGTCCAGACTCCTCATCAATGACAAGGAATTCTGGAGATTAAAGGCCACCACTGGGTAACTGGAGGCTGCCTTAAAAAGTACCAAGTACTCCTTGACTTTCCCAAGGTAATCCTCAAAACTTACCATACACGTTATACCCGTCCATTCATTTGCTCAGCTGTGTCTGACTTTGCAACCCAATGGACTGCAACACACCAAACTTCCTTGCTCATCACCAACTACTGGAGCTTTCTCAAACTCATGTCCATTGAGTTGGTCACATCATCCAACCATCTTGTTCTCTGCTCCCCTTCTCCTTCCTTCAGTCTTTCTTAGCATCAGGATCTTTTCTAATGAATCAGTCCTTCGCATCAGGTGGCCAAAGTGTTGGAGCTTCAGTATCAGTCCTCCCAGTGAATATTCAGGATTGATTTCCTTTAGGATTGACTAGTTTGATCTCTTTACAGTCCAAGGGACTCTTGAGAGTCTTCTCCAACACCGCAGTTCAAAAGCCTGATCTATTAGACCAGGCCACAGAAAATATTGAGGAGGAATGGTTTACTAATGGCAATCATTTTGTTAAGATAGAGTCATGAAGGCAGGCTATGCTATTGTGAAGACACACAGTATCATAGATGGAAAGCCTTTGCCACTCAACACATCAGCCCAGAAAACTAAAATGATAGCCTTACCCCGAGCCTTAATATTAGGGGAAAGAAAAATTAGAAAGGTATCATTTCAGTTCAGTTGCTCCGCCGTGTACGACTCTTTGCGACCCCATGAATTGCAGCACGCCAGGCTTCCCTGTCCATCACCAACTCCCAGAGTTCACTCAAACTCATGTTCATCGAGTCGGTGATGCCATCTAGCCATCTCATCCTCTGTCATCCCCTTCTCCACCTGCCCCCAATCTCTCCCAACATCAGAGTCTTTTTGAATGAGTCAACTCTTTGCATGAGGTGGCCAAAGTATTGGGGTTTCAGCTTTAGCATCAGTCCTTCCAAAGTACACCCAGGACTGATCTCCTTTATTTTTATTTTTTTAAATTATTTTATTTTATTTTTCTTTAGAATGGACTGGTTGAACCTCCTTGCAGTCCAAGGGACTCTCAAGAGTCTTCTCCAACACCACATTTCAAAAGCATCAATTCTTTGGCGAACAGCTTTCTTCACAGTCCAACTCTCATATCCATATATGACCACTGGAAAAATCATAGCCTTGACTAGATGGACCTTTGTTAGCAAAATAATGTCTCTGCTTTTGATTATGCTATCTAGGTTGGTCATAACTTCCCTTCCAAGGAGTAAGCGTCTTTTAATTTCATGACTGCAATCACCATCTGCAGTGATTTTGGAGCCTAAAAAAAGAAAGTCTGACACTGTTTCCACTGTTTACCCATCTATTTCCCATGAAGTGATGGGACCAGATGCCATGATCTTCATTTTCTGAATGTTGAGCTTTAAGCCAACTTTTTCACTCTCCTCTTTCACTTTCATCAAGAGGCTTTTTAGTTCCTCTTCACTTTCTGCCATAAGGGTAGTGTCATCTGCATATCTGAGATTATTGATATTTCTCCCAACAGCCTTGATTCCAGCTTGTGCTTCTTCCGTCTCAGTGTCTTTCATGATGTATTTTGCATATAAGTTAAATAAGCAGGATGACAATATACAGCTTTGACGTTCACTTTTTCCTATCTGGAACCAGTCTGTCATTCATGTCCAGTTCTAACTGTTGTTTCCTGACCTGCATACAGATTTCTCAACAGGCAGGTCAGGTGGTCTGGTATTCCCATCTCTTTCAGAATTTTGCACAGTCCACACAGTTAAAGGCTTTGGCATAGTTAATAAAGCAGAAATAGATGTTTTTCTGGAACTCATTTGCTTTTTCAATGATCCAGTGGATGTTGGCAATTTAATCTCTGGTTAATCTGTCTTTCCTAAAACCAGCTTGAACATCTGGAAGTTGACAGTTCATGTATCACTGAAGCCTGGCTTGGAGAATTTTGAGCATTACTTTACTAGCATGTGAGATGAGTGCAATTATGTGGTAGTTTGAGCATTCTTTGGCATTGCCTTTCTTTAGGATTGGAATGAAAACTGACCTTTTCCAGACCTGTGGCCACTGCTGAGTTTTCCAAATTTGCTGGCATATTGAGTACAGCACTTTCACAGCATCATTTTTCAGGATTTGAAATAGTTCAACTGGAATTCCATCACCTCCACTAGCTTTGTTCATAGTGATGCTTTCTAAGGTCCACTTGACTTCACTTTCCGGGATGTCTGGCTCTAGGTGAGTGGTCACACCATCGTGATTATCTGGGTCGTGAAGATCTTTTTTGTACAGTTCTGTGTATTCTTGTCACCTCTTCTTAATATCTTCTGCTTCTGTTAGGTCCGCACCATATTTGTCCTTTATTGAGCCCATCTTTGCATGAAATATTTCCTTTGTATCTATAATTTTTTTGAAAAGATCTCTAGTCTTTCCCATTTTGTTGTTTTCCTCTATTTATTTGCACTGATCACTGAGGAAGGCTATCTTATCTCTTCTTGTTATTCTTTGGAACTCTGCATTCAGATGCTTATATCTTTCCTTTTCTCCTTTGCTTTTCACTTCTTTTCTTTTCACAGCTATTTGTAAGGCCTCTCCAGACAGCCATTTTGCTTCTTTGCATTTCTTTTCCATGGCAATGGTCTTGATCCCTATCTCCTGTACAATGTTACGATCCTCCATCCATAGTTCCTCAGGCACTCTATCTATCAGATCTAGTCTCTTAAATCTATTTCTCACTTCCACTGTATAATCATAAGGGATTTGATTTAGGTTATACCTGAATGGTCTAGTGGTTTTCCCTACTTTCTTCAATTTAAGTCTGAATTTGGCAATAAGGAGTTCATGATCCAAGCCACAGTCAGCTCCTGGTTTTGTTTTTGCTGACAGTATAGAGCTTCTTTATCTTTGGCTGCAAAGAATATAATCAATCTGATTTTGGTGTTGGCCATCTGCTGATGTCCATGTGTAGAGTCTTCTCCTGTGCTGTTGGAAGAGAGTGTTTGCTATCACCAGTGTGTTTTCTTGGCAAAACTCTATTAGCCTTTGCCCTGCTTCATTTCATATTCCAAGGCCAAATTTGCCTGTTACTCCAAGTGTTTCTTGACTTCCTACTTTTGCATTCCAATAAGCATGACACACATGAATTTCTTTACAAAACAGAAATAGAGTCACAGATATAAAAACAAACTTATGGTTACCAAAGGAAAAAAGTTGCAGGGGAAGAGAATAAACTAGGAAGTTGTGATGGATATGTGCACACTATCATGTACTAAATAGATAACTAATAAGGGTCTATAGTATAAGACTGGGAACTCCTCTTTGTTCTCTGTAATGAGCAATATGGGAAAAGAATCTTAAAAGAGTATGTACATGTATATGCACAACTGATTCACTTTGCTATATAGCAGACATTAACACATCATTGTAAATCAACTGTACTCTAATAAAAATTTTTAAAGAGACAAATCATATGATTATCTTAACATATGAAAAAAAAAAGGTTTTGACAAACTTCAGCATCCATTTATAATAAAAGCTCTCAACTGAGTTCAGAGGGAACATACTTCAACATAATAAAGACAGAATAACACATACACACGAAAAGCTAGAAATATTTCCTCTAAGAACAGGAACAAAACTAGGATGCTATTCTTTGTCACGTCATTTTGAAAGTCCTAGCTCCAGCAATCAGAAAAGAAAAAGAAATAAAAAGAATGCAAATTAAGAAGGAAGAAGTATTAATATAACTATTTTTTGCACATGACATCATACTATATTTAAGAAATCCCAAAGACATCACCCAAAGCTCCTAGAATTCATCAATGAATTCAGTAAAGCTCTAGTATTTAAGATTAATAGATCTGTTGCATTTCTATACATTAGAAATAAACTATCAGAAATAGAAATTAAGAGAATAATCTCATTTGCAACCACATCAAAAAAGAATAAAATACCTTGGAATAAATCTCACTAGAAGGTAAAAGACATGTACTCAGAAAACACACTGGCAAAAGAAATTGAAGATTACACAAACAGATAGAAAGGTATACTGTGTTTATGGATTGGAAGAGTTAGTATTTTTAATATTAGTATACTTCCAAAAGCAATCTACGGTTTCATGTAATCTCTACCAAAATACAAATGACTTTTTTTTCACAGAACTAAAACAAATAGTTCTAAAGATTTTTTGGAATCACAAAAGTATCTGAATAGCCAAAATAATTTTGAGAAAGACAAACAATGCTGGAAATATCAGGTTCCCTGGCTCCAAAGTATACTACAAAGTTACAGTAATAAAACAACTATGATATTACACAAAAACAAACAGATAATCAATGGAACAGAATAGGAGCTCAGAAATAAATATAAAACAGAGAATGATATCCTCTTAAATAAATGTTGTTGGGAAAACTGAACAGTTACATGCAAAAGAATCTAACTGGACTACTCTCTGACACCATGCACATAAAACCAATTTGAAAAATTGAAAGTATCAATTACATTCAATTTGGTAAGTAGATTAAAGACTTAAATGTGACCCTTGAAATCATAAAACTTCTGGAAGAAAACATAGACAGTACACTTTTTGATATTGGTCTTGCTAATAAATATGGATGTATCTCCCCAGGCAAGGGAGACAGAAACAAAAGTAAACAAATGGAACTACACCAAATTAGGAAGGTTTTGTAGAGGAAAAGAAGCTATCAATAGAAAGGAAAGGTCACCTGCTGAATTCGAGAAGATATTTACAATAATATATCCCATGAAGCATTAATATTCAAAGTATACAAAGAACTCACATAAGTCAACACAGAAAAGAAAACCTATTAGAAAGTGGAAAGACGACCTTAATAGACATTTTTTTTTCCAAAAAATGCATGCAGATGGCCAAGAGGCATATGAAGAGACAATTAACATCACTAATCAGAAGGGAAATCAAATCAAAACTACAATGAGATATCATCTCACACCTGGTAGAATTTCTATTATCAAAAAGACCACAAATAACTGGTATTGTTATAGAATGTACAGCATGAAAAATATAGTCAATAATCATGTAATATCTTTATTTGGTGATGTTTCATAAATAGGCTTATCATAGCCAAGTGGTTATTTTGAAATGTATAGAAATATTAAATCACTATATTATGTACCAGGAACTGACATAGTACTTTAGGTCAATTATACCAAAAAACAAACAAACTTACTCAGAATAAGATCAGATTTGCAGGTACTAGAGAAGGAAATTAAGGGGAGGTGGAACTGAATGAAGGCGATCAAAAGTACAAACCTCCAGTTTCAAGATAATTAAGTACTAGGGATGTAATATATAACATGATAAATGTAAATAACATTGCTCTGTGTTGTATGTGAAAGCTGTTAAGAGGATAAATCCTAAGGGTTCTCATAAAAAAAATTAAATGCAAGGCTTCAACACACAGACTTTGAATAATTTGTTGGTTGAATCAATCAAAAAATAAATATGAGTGGATACTGTAAATAATACAGTAAACTTGTTCCATTTGGATCTGTATACATTTATAGTGTATTTTCAACTTTGCAGGCCATTAAACCCAGTACCAAAACAAACCAAAATTATAACCAGATCTTCAAATGCCTGTATCTTAAAGAATGAAAGCAAAATTTCAAAACTAATGAAATGTATTTGATCAAACTGCTCTCTCACAAATTAATGATAAATAAAAACATACTGGAAGATACAGAATATGCTACTAGATCTTATTAATAAATTATAAAAACAATATTTAGGGAAAATTAAAAGAATTTCCTCTTATGAAAAAAATCAAATTGAAATATTCTTTATTTCCTACTTCTTAATATCCAATTTCAATGGTTTACTTAAGAATTTACATGCACTCTGCCATTAGAAAATATGCAATCACTCTTTTACACATTGGCATAGTCTGTGTGTTACTCAAATTTCTCTACCCATCTAATATGTTCCTTCTCTGTCTTACTATGAATTTCACTTATGGGATATGTATTCCACGTATGGGATATGTATTCTACTCCAACCAAGATATTTTTACATACTTTTATGCTTGTTCTAGAAGTACTTGGTCCATTTCAATCATATACATTTTATTTCTTCCAATTATAAAGGAAATTCAACCACTTTTCTCCACAAATTGGTTTAATGTCCAAATACATTAAACTGATAAGATATAGCTAATGTTCAAACATATTTTGGGTTATAATAAATGCAAATTATTATAAATATCACTAAATTTACATTAGAATGTGTGTTCTTTTTTTATTAATAGAAGAATGAAGAAAAATTTGGAAACTACTATCATCACAAAATTAAAAGTCTTTCATAATACAACCATGTCCACAGGATTCTATGTGGTTCCTTTGTCTACCATTTGTCTGACCTATATTCGAACTTTCTTTATGCATATAGAATAATCAACCTAAGAATGGATACAAAACTAATATACAGAACTACTAACAGCAAAGTATAAAAACATAGTACAATTTCATTTGTAACTACATTGAAATAATAAAATAAGGAACTAATCTAAGAAGGTAGTATAAAAGAACTTTACTGAACAAACTATAAGACACTGGACAAAAATAAGTTGAAGATGACATGAACAGATAATAAAATAAAGTATGTTCAAGGACTGGAAAAACTGATTGTTAAAATGACCATATTACCTCAGAAAGTGAAAGTGAAGTCGCTCAGTCGTGTCCGACTCTTTGCGACCCATGGACGGTAGCCCACCAAGCTCCTCTGTCCATGGGATTCTCTGGGCAAGAATACTGGAATGGGTTGCCATTTCCAGGCAATCTACAAATCAGTGCAAACTCTATCAAAATACCAATGGCATTTTCCACATAATTAGAACAAATATACCTACAATTTGCATGGGATCACAAAAGACACTGAATAACGAGAGCAATCTAGAGAAATAAGAACAGAGCTATAGCTGTATGCTCTCTGGCTTCAGACTATACTACAAAGCTACAGAAATCAAGAGTGTCGTATTAGCCCCATCCCTCTCCAAAAAAAGACATGTGGACCAATAAAACAGAGTAGAGATTCCAGAAATAAACCTGTGCACTTATACATACAGTCAATTAGTCTATGACAAAAGAGGCAAGAATATACAGTAAGGGAAAGATAGTCTCTCCAGTAAGTGCTGCTGGGAAAACTGTGCATCTACACATAAAAGGAGGAAATTAGAATATTTTCTGATACTACATACAAAAATAAACTCATAATGGATTAAATGTAAGATTAAAATCATTAAAACTTATAGAAGTAAAGATAAGAAGAATACTCTTTGATATTCAGTTTAGTTCAGTTCAGTCACTCAGCCATGTCTGACTCTTTGTGACTCCATGGACTGAAGCATACCAGGCCTCCCTGTCCATATAAATCAGCAATATTTTTTGAAATTGTTTCCTAAGTCAAAAGAAACCAAAGCAAAATTTAAAATGAGGCTTAATTTAACTTAGGTTTTACACAGCAAAAGAAACCATCAAGAAAATGTAAAGACAACCTACTGAGTGGGAAAAAATATTTGCAAATGATGTGGGTGACAAGGAGACATTATCTAAAATATATGAGCAGTTCATATACTCAATATATATATTAAAAAAAATCCAATTGAAAAACAGGCAGAAGACACCAACAAATTTTTAAGAAAACATAGATATGGCCAACAAGCATATGAAAATATGCTCATCATTGCTATGCACAAGGAACCTAGAAATCCAAACAAAAATGAGATATCACCTCACACCTATCAGAACAGCTATTATCAAAAAGAACACAAATAAAAAATGTTGGAGAAAAGGGAAACTTGTACACTGTTGATGGGAAAAGTAGTTGTTGTAGTGACTGTGGAAAACAATGTGGAGTTTCTTAAGAAGAGTAAAAATAGAACTAATATATAATTCAACAGTTCTAATCTGGTTACATATCCAAAGAAAATGAAACTAATTGGAAAATAGACGTGCACTCCAAAATTCATAGCAGCATCGTTTCCATAAGCCAAGATATGGAAGAAACTTAAGTGTCTATCAACAAATGAATAAATAAACAGGATGCAGCATACATGCAATGGAATATTACTCAGCTTTAAAAAAAAAAAGAATGAAAATTTGCCATTTGCAAAAGCATGGATGACCGATGACCAGGTGGGTACTAAACTGAGTGAAATAAATCAACAGAGAAAGACAAATACTTTGTGTTATGACTTAAATGTGGAATTAAAAGAAAAAAAAACATGAATTTAATAAAAGAGAAGCAGACTCACAGATATAGGGAAGAAACAATTGGTTACTAGTAGGAATAAGTAAGAGGGAAGGATGCAAGATAAGGGGAGGGGCTTAAGAGGTATAAACTACTAAATATAAAATAAATAAGGCAGAAGAATATATTGCACAACACTAGAATCTAATAAATATTTTAGAAAATTTTAAACGGAGTACAATCTATAAAATTGTTGAATCACTATGTTGTACACTGGAAATTGATATAATACTATAAATCAACCATACCTCCATAAATCAATACAGACTACTGTAGAATTTTTGAAAGTATGTAAAATATATAAAAGAAGATAAAATTACTTATGATACTTCATCCCCCAAATAACCATTAATAATGTTTTCTTTGGCTTCAAGTTAGATGGCAGGGTAGAAGAATGCTCTTTGGGAGTCTTGGGGAGAGGCGTGGGTTCCCAGTGGCCCGCTGTGGGATCAGGACCACTGCAGGAGCATTGGTCCAACACTGCCAGTGTGTTGGCATAAGTCCTCTTGGAGGAGGTTGCCATTAGGCCTAACAAAGACTATAGCACTTCCATGGAGAGTACAAGACGCCAGGACTCGGCTGACTCAGGCCAAACTACAGGGAGGGAGTCAGCCTCACTCATAAGCAGAAAATCTTATTAAAGATTTGTTGATCACAGCTCTGTCCACCAGAGCAAGAACCCAGTTTTCCCCACAACCAGTCCCTCCCATAAGGAAGTTGGCACAACCCCCTCATCCCCATCCACCGTAGGGCAGACAGTATGGAAAACACAATCACAGAAAACTAACTAAAATTATTACATTGATCACAGCTTTGTGTAACTCAATGAAACTGTAAGCCATGCCATGCAGGGCCACCCAATTTGGACAGGTCATGGTTGGAGACTTCCAACAAAACATGGTTGACTTGAGAAGGGAATGACAAACCACTTCAGCATTATTGCCTTGGGAACACCATGAACAATATGAAAAGGTAAAAATATATGACACTGAAAGATAATCCCCCCCAGATCAGGAGGTCTCCAATATGCTACTGGAGAAGAGTGGAGAAATAAGTCCAAAAAGAATGAAGAGGTTGAACCAAAGTGTATACGATGCCCTCTTGTGGATGTGTCTGGTGGTGAAAGTAAAGTCTGATGCTGTAAACAAAAATACAGCATAGGAACCTGGAAGATTAAGTCCATGAATCAAAGTAAATAAGATGTAGTCAAACAGAAGATGGCAATAATGAATATTGACGTTTTAGGAATCAGAGAACAAAACTGGTCGAGAAAGGGCAAATTTAATTCATATGATCATTGTATCTACTACTCGAGGCAAAAATCCCTTAGAAGAAAAGTGGTATGGACTTAACAGAAGCAAAAGATATTAAGAAGAGGTGGCAAGAATACACAGAAGAACTATACAAAAAAGATTTTAATGACCCAGGTAACCACGATGGTGTGATCACTCACCTAGAGCCAGACATCCTGGAGTGTGAAGTCAAGTGGGCCTTAGGAAGCATTACTATGAACAAAGCTAGTGGAGGTGAAGGAATTCCAGCCCAGCTATTTCAAACCCTAAAAGATGATGCTGTAAAAGTGATGCACTCAATACGCCAACAAATTTGGAAAAGTCAACAGTGATCACAGGACTGGAAAAAGTCATTTTTCATTTCAATCCCACAGAAGGGAAATGTCAAAATTGTTCAAACTGTGACACAATTGTGCTCATTTCACATGCTAGAAACATAATGTTCAAAATCCTTTAAGATATGCTTCAAAAATGCATGAACTGAGAACTTCCAGATATACAAGTTGGATTTAGAAAAGACAGAGGAACCAGAGATCAAAATGCAATATCCATTGGATCATAGAAAAAGCAAGGGAATTCTAGGGGGAGAAATTATTTACGTTTCATTGGCTATGCTAACACCTTTGACTGTGTGGATCACAACAAACTATGGAAAATTCTTAAAGAGGTATGAATACCAGATAAATTTACCTGCCTCCTGACAAATCTTTATGAAAGTCAAAAAGCAACAGCTATAACTGGACAGGGAACAATGAACTGGTTCAAATTTGGGAAAAGAGTAAGTTAAGGGTGTTTATTGTCACTCTGCTTATTAACTTATAAGCAGAGTACATCATGCAAAATGCTGGGCTGGATGAAGCAGAAGCTGGAATCAAGATTGCCTGGAGAAATATTATACCACTCCAATGGGTGAAAGTGAAGAGGAACTAAAGAGCCTCTTGATGAAGGTAAACTAGGAGAGAGGAAAAAAAAAAAAAAAAACTGGCTGGACTCTGGGAGAGGGAGAGGGTGGGATGATTTGGGAGAATGGCATTGAAACATGTATAATATCATATATGAAACGAATCGCCAGTCCAGGTTCGATGCATGATACTGGGTGCTTGGGGCTGGTGCACTGAGGCGACCCAGAGGGATGGTATGGGGAGGGAGGAGGGAGCAGGGTTCAGGATGGGGAACACGTGTATACCTGTGGTGGATTCATGTTGATGTATGGCAAAACCAATACAATATTGTAAAGTAATTAACCTCCAATTAAAATAAACAAATTTATATTTTTTAAAAATTAAAAAATTAATAAATTAAAAAGTAAAAAAAAAAACCTCAACATTCAAAAAACTAAGAACACAGCATGTAGTCTCATCCTTTCATGGCCAATGGATGGGGAAAAATGGAAGCAATGACAGAATTTATTTTCTTGGGCTCCAAAGTGACCACAGATGGTGACTGCAGCCATGAAATTAAAGGACAATTGCTCCTCAGAAGAAAAGCTATGACAAACCTAGACAGTGTATTAAAAATAAGAGACATCACTTTACCGACAAAGATCCCTATAGTCAAAGCTATGGTTTTTCCAGTGATCATGTACAGATGTGAGAGCTGGACCATAAAGAAGGCTGAGCACTGAAGAATTGATGCTTCTGAACTGTGGTTCTGGGGAAGACTCAAGAGTCCCTTGGACTGAAATGAGATCAAATCAGTCAACCCTTAAGGAAATCAACCCTGAATATTCATTGGAAGGACAGATGCTGATTTTGAAACTCTAATACTTTGACTTAGTCTAATACTAAGCATTTGACTTAGTCTAATACTAAGTATTTGTCAAATACTTAGTCTTGTATGGATGTGAGAGTTGGACTATAAAGAAAGCTGAGCACCAAAGAATTGATGCTTTTGAAGTGTGGTGTTGGAGAAGACTCTTGAGTCCCTTGGACTGCAAGGAGATCCAACCAGTCCATTCTAAAGGAGATCAGTCCTGGGTGTTTATTGAAAGGACTGATGTTGAAGCTGAAACTCCAAACCTTGGCCACCTGATGCAAAGAACTGACTCATTTGAAGAGACCCTGATGCTGGGAAAGATTGAAGGCGGGAGGAGAAAGGGACAACAGAGGATAAGATGGTTGGATAGCATCACCGACTCAATGGACACCAGTCTGAATTCTGGGAGTTGGTGATGGACAGGGAAGCCTGGTGTGCTGCAGTCCATGGGGTCACAAAGAGTCGGACACTACTGAGCGACTGAACTGAACTGAATACTTTGACTACCTGATGAGAAGTGCAAACTTACTGCAAAATACCCTGATGTTGGGAAAGATTGGAGGCAGGAAAAGAAGAGGGTGACAGAGCATGAGATGGTTGGATGGTATCACCAGCATAATGGACATGAGTTTGAGCAAACTATAGGAGATGGTAAAGGACAGGGAAGCCTGGAGTGCTTCAGTCCATGGGGTCACAAAGAGTTGGATGTGACTAGGTGACTGAACTGAACTGAATGCTTTCTTTGATATATCTGAGTTACATGCAGTATTTTATTGTCTATAATTATAAATATTTTAGAAAAATATAGTTTTGTTTTCTTCTAGTCCCTTGGACTGCAAGGAGATCCAACCAGTCCATTCTGAAGGAGATCAGCCCTGGGATTTCTTTGGAAGGAATGATGCTAAAGCTGAAACTCCAGTACTTTGGCCACCTCATGCGAAGAGTTGACTCATTGGAAAAGACTCTGATGCTGGGATGGATTGAGGGCAGGAGGAAAAGGGGACGACAGAGGATGAGATGGCTGGATGGAATCACGGACTCGATGGACATGAGTCTGAGTGAACTCCGGGAGTTGGTGATGGACAGGGAGGCCTGGCGTGCTGCGATTCATGGGGTCACAAAGTCGGACATGACTGAGTGACTGAACTGAACTGAACTGAATAAAGTTTTTAAAATAATCTCATGTTAAGAGTGTATCTGGGGATAGTTGTAACTGATCACTTTCATAAATAGCTTATCTATAACCTCTCTTTTGGACTAAGAAGTGTGCTGGAAGACCAACATTGCACAAGAATGTTTTGAACATTCAGAAAACCAGAAAAGTTTGTGAGCAGAATTATCTTGAAAGTGAAATCAGTATGACTCCATGTTATTTTTGTTAAAAATACTATGCCAAATACATTCATTCACAGTCAAATATATCTAAGGGAATACAGTTGGATAAGATGTGACTAAATGCATACAACTCGATCTTATGTGACAAAAAAGGAAGAAAGAAAAAGAATCTTAAAAAATTTATAAATTAAATGTAATAAACTAGGGTGTATATGATTAATAATAGGGAAGAAGGTGATTCTATTATACATCAACTATTCGAGTTGTTTCAAGTACCGGCCTTCCTTTGTGACTCAGACAGTAAATAATCTGCCTGCAATGTGGGAGACCCGGTTAGATCCTTGGGTGGGGAATATCTCCTAGAAAAGGAAATGACAACCTGCTCAAGTATTCTTACCTGGAGAATCTCACGAACAGAGAAGACTACATGGGTTACACTCCACGGTGTCACAAACCACTGGACATGACTGAAAGACTAACTCTTTCACACTTTCTTCCAAGTACCAAATGTTTATGTAACTAGAGTGTGCCTGTGTATTTCCCTTTTTAAATATTTTTTGTTTCCTTTTAACCAATCAAACATTTATATTTGTTAAGCTGGAAGAAATAATTACAATTGATCTAACTTTGCTATCATGGCATTTTTGTTAAATGACCCAGTGAGTAGTAATATTTCAAAAAATGCAAATATATGTAATTTTTTTCATTAATGATGTGTAAGCCTCAGCTTAAATCAGAGCCATGACAATGATAATAATTGTTGTAAAGAAAACATTTGGCTTTTTTCATAAATATATGTGATATTTATTGAATTAGATATCTCTTTGAATCCTGATGTACCATTTCTAGCTAACACTGGCCTTGTTACTTAAACAGTTTATGCTTTAATTTTGTCATCTCTAAAGCAAAGTTAGTAGTACTTACATTGGAAGATTAGTTAAGAACTAAAAATTGCATTCTTATATCACAGTAGTTGCCTAATAAAGAACAATTATAGTCATCACTACTAAACTGTCCAAAATTGAATTAAATTTTAATTATTACATGTATAATTTGTGAATGTGTCCAGTGTGGTTGTTTAAATAGGAAATAACAGTACAATATTTACTTTTTAAATCTGAAATATCATTTTGGAAAAGCTTGATTATCCAAATAATTTCACCAATTCTCCATCAACTGTCTATATATGAATCAAGTGAAGCAAAACAACCTGTGACTTCATAACTAAAAGAAATACAATAGTATTTGTTAACAAGGTACAGAAGAAACGTATGACTCAACACCTCTTTTATATCCCTTTTCAGTTTTGTTTACAAATATTTATTTAACGTCTACATATGGCAAACTCTTCAAAGTCTGGCTTTAACCAAACTCTTGAGTCCAACTCACTGTGTGCATGCTGCATGCTCAGTCCCTGCATGCTCAGTTGGTCATGTCCAACTCTTCGCAATCCTGTGGACTGCAGCCTGCCAGGCTCCTCTGCCCGTGGGATTCTCCAGGCAAGAATACTAGAGTGGGTTGCCATGCCCTCCTCCAGGGGATCTTCTCCACCCAGGGATAGAAACTGGGTCTTCTGAATCTTTGCATTGTAGGCACATGCTTTACTGCTGAGCCTTCAGGGAAGCCCCACTGGTTACTAATTGCCGTCTTGATAACTACTTCTGGGTTACTCATTGTTTCTAATGCACACCCACTTCTTTCCTCAAGAATGCTTCTCCATTACTCAAGAAAAGATAACCATCCAGGTTTTGTAATCATGCTCAAGTACTAACTTTCCCATGATACTTTACTTGATGATTTCTATCCTTCAGTAAGTATTAAGACGAGGAATTAACATTAGGGAGACGTAGATTCATGTTTAATATAACACAATTCTTATCTTGAAGGAGATAAATCACATCAGTTTCTACCACTGAAGTAGGGTTTAATTTTTTTTTTTTTTTACTTACTTGTGTATGTGTGTTTATGTACACAAGTCTGTATTTAGGATCTTGTAATTTTAAGAAAAAAATGTCATAATTGCTAAAACATGCTTTCATCCCTTCATGATGCCATGATACATAATAAATGTTCTATAAATAAATGGTGAATTAATGAGTGAATTAGTTTTACTTAGTGATCCCTTTCAATTATAGTGACTCCAGAGAGGAATGGGGAACATAAAACAAGAAAAGTAATCTCTTTTTTTGGGTGTTCTAGGATTCTGTGGTTTTGAAGGCGAGATAATTTATCAGCATTAAAATTACACTCAATGTCAGTCAGTTTCATGGAAAAACTCTATGAGGTAGAAGACAAAAAATAAATTAATCAAGGAACTGCTTTAGGGCAAAATTAGTGTGCTGATTTCAAGCATGCTTGACAGATAGATAAAAAGGTACAACAATGAGGCAATAGGGTATTCACACTGATGGAAAGCGATTTCATCAACCAATATGAAAATCAAAATGGTTCAGTTTAATTGGGGAAAATATGTATATATTGAAAAATCTAAACCCTACCAAGAAATGATTTAGTTAATAAATACATAAGAAAATATATTTACTAAACTGTTGGTATTAGTCCATTTAATGCATTGGCCTCTTATAGGACATAAAGCCATAGACAATGTCACCCATTTATTTTAATGTCTATAGAATTCATTGTGTTTCAAGCATGCAGAAAATCAAAAATAGTATACATGACTTTTCAGTAATCATGAGTGGATGAAAACAAAAATATGGTAAAAAAATTAAATTGCTTTGGAAAACTTAGATTCAAGTTTAATCATAAGTAAATGTATTTTACTTGACTGTGGAAACCATGTTTCTCATGGTTAGAGAGAAGTTATGAATTGATTTCCTAACATATAAAGACTGATGAGAATGGTTTCTTTTTAAACTCATCATTATAATGTCATAGATTTAACAATGATATAATATATTCCAGATATAATTTCTTTTGATATCTAACAATATGAGAAAAAGGGAGGCTACAGCAAACTCTGTAGTGCTGGATTTGAGGTGGAAACATCAGTATGAACTCATATTTAGTTTAATACAATGTAGATGGATAACTTGGAGTAAGACATGACAGTTCACTCCAGTATTCTTGCCTGGAGAATCCCATGGACAGAGGAGCTTGTCAGGCTACAGTCCAAGGGGTTGTAAGAGTTGGACATGACTAAAGCAACTTAACACAGCACAGCACAGATGGATAGCTAGAAAAATAACTTTCAGTATGTATGTATACATAGGTTGGGCTTCCCTTGTGGCTCAGATGGTAAAACGTCTGCCTACAATGTGGGAGACCTGGGTTCCATCCCTGTGTTGGGAAGTTCTCCTGGAGAAGGAAATGGCAACCCACTCGAGTATTCTTGCCTGGAAAATCTGATGGATGGAGGATCCCGGTAGGCTACAGTCCATAGGGTCGCAAAGAGTCGGACACGATTGAGCGACTTCACTTCACTTCACGCATAGGTCAGTATACAAGCTCTATCTTACTGAAAACCTGGAAGCAATGAAAACCCAGTAACAATGAGCAAACTAATTGCCCAGATTTTTTTTTTTAATATCATGCTCTAATAAGAGAAAATAGGACTCTTTAAAGAAATGTACCATACTAAGGCTACAACAGACATAGCATGAAAAAGTGATAGTAGTTGTTCAGTCATGTCCCACTGTTTGTGACCCTATAGACTGTAGACCATCAGATTTCTATGTCCATGGAATTCTCCAGGCAAGAATACTGGAATGGGTATCCATTTTCTGCTCCAAGGGATCTTCCTGACCTAGAGATTGAACCAGAGTCTCCTGCATTGCAGGCGGATTCTTTACCATCTGAGACACCAGGGAAGCCCCACAATAAGCATGCAATAGTGTAGTCACTAAGTGGTGTCTGATTCTTATGACCCCATGGACAGTAACCTGCCAGGCTCCTCTCTCCATGGGATTTCCAAGGCAAGAATACAGGAGTGGGTTGCCATTTCCTTCTCCAGGATATCTTCCAAACCAGGGGTCAAATCTGGTCTTCTGCATTGCAGGTAGATTCTTTACAAACTGAGGTATTAGAGAACTCACAATAAGCATGGGAGTATTCAAAAAAAAAAAGAGGATGGTGTCATAACAATAGTTCCAAATGTCCAAAGATGGACTAATGTAAGCAACAAACAATACACAGAAGAACTAAGCAAAAAAGATCTTCATAACCCAGATAACCACAATGGTGTGATCACTCAGCTAGAGCCAGACATCCTAGAATGTGAAGTCAACTGGGCCTTAGGAAGTATCACTATGAATGAAGCTAGTGGAGATGATGAAATTTCAATTGATCCATTTCAAATCCTAAAACATGATGCTGTTAAAGTGCTGCACACACTATTCCAGCAAATTTGGAAAACTCACCAGTGCCCACAGGACTGGAAAAGGTCAGTGTTCACTGCAATTTTAAAGAAAGGCAATGCAAAGGAATGTTAAAACTACCACACAATTGCACTCATGTCACTCACTAGCAAAGTAATGCTCAAAATTCTCCAAGCCAGGCTTCAACATTACATGAACTGAGAACTTCCAGATGTTCAAACTGGATTTATAAAAGGCAGAGAAACCAGAGATCAAATTGTCAACATCTGTTGGATCACCGAAGAAGCAAGAGAGTTCCAGAAAAACATGTACTTCTGCTTTATTGACTATGCCAACACCTTTGACTGTGTGGATCACAATAAATTGTGGAAAATTCTTTAGGAGATGGTGATACCAGATCACTTGACGTGCCTCCTGAGAAATCTGTTTGCAGATCAAGAAGCAACAGTTAGAACCAAACATGGAACAACAGACTGGTTCCAAATTGGGAAAGGAGTATGTCAAGGCTATATATTGTTATCTTGCTTATTTAACTTCTATGCAAAGTACATCATGCAAAATGCTGGGCCGGGATCAAGATTGCTGGGAGAAATATCAATAACTTCAGATACACAGATGGCAGAAACTTATGGCAGAAAGTGAAGAAGAATTAAAGAGTCTCTTGATGAAGGTGAAAGAGGAGAGTGAAAAAGTTGGCTTAAAAAATCGACATTCAAAAAACTTAAGATCATGGCATACGGTCTCATCACTTCATGGCAAATATGTGGAGAAACAATGGAAACAGTGACAGACTTTATTTTCTTGAGCTCCAAAATCACTGCAGATGGTGACTGCAGTCATGAAATCAAAAGACACTTGCTCCTTGGAAGAAAAGCTATGACCAACCTAAACAGTATATTAAAAAGCAGAGACATTACTTTCCTGACAAAGGTCTATCTAGTCAAAGCTATGGTTTTTCCAGCAGTCATGTATGGATGTGAGAGTTGGACCATAAAGAAAAGCTGATAGTCGAAAAATGGTGCTTTTGAACTGTGGTGTTAGAGAAGACTCTTCAGAGTCCCTTGGTCAGCAAGGAAATCAAACCAGTCCATCCTAAAAGAAATCAGTCCTGAATATTCATTGGACAGACTAATGCTGAAGCTGAAATGCCAATACTTTGGCCACCTGATGCAATGAACTGACTCATTGGGAAAGACCTTGATGCTGGGAAAGATTGAAGGTGGGAGGAGAAGGGAATGACAGAAGATAAGATGTGGATGGCATTGCCGACTTGATGGAAATGAGTTTGAGTAAGCTCTGGAAGTTGGTGATGGACAGGGAGGCCTGGCATGCTGCAGTCCATGGGTCGCAAAGAGTCGAACATGAACGGAAATGAACTGAACTGAAGCAAGAAAATAATTAGTAAATAAATTAATTTTGGATGATAGCCCAAAGTATAAAATGAATATGTCATTCAGCTGGTAAAGAATCTGCCTGCAAGGTGGGAGACCCAGTTTGATTCCTGGGTTGGGAAGGTCTGCTATACAGGGAATAGCCTATGCACTGCAGTATTCTTGGGCTTCTCTGGTGACTCAGAGACCTGGATTTGATCCCTGAGTTGGGAGGATCCGCTGGAGAAGATAACAGCTATCCACTCCAGTATTCTGGCCTGGAGAATTCCATGGACTGTATGGGGTCACAAAGAGTCAAACACGAGTGACTTTCACTTTCACTTTCACTTTTCTTCATATTTATTTAAACAAAAAATTAAATTTAAGAGTGAGGATATAAGAGACAAATCTTCCTTACAAAATTCCAAGTAATACATGTAGATATCCTCTCATCCTGGAGAGTGAACCATACTTCATGACTCACTGCTATGGACTAGATTAAGGAATGGAGAAACCTTGCAAACACTTTAACCAGATGATGAAGATTATCACTAGCTATGTCAACGGGAATAGCATGGAACTCTGGTATGATGTGTTAAGAAGGGCACTTCAATTCTATGGTATTCTTACCAAAATTCTATAGTCTCAATTAGCACGAGAAAAGTGTCAGATCCAAACTGGAGAACATTCTACAAAACTCCTGTTTTGTACTCATCCTACCGTTGAGGTCATGAGAAACAAAGATGATGAAACTTACAGAATAACAGAGACACAAATAACCTGCCTGAAGTGCAGGAGACCTGGGTTCAACTAAATGCATTGAAGTATTCTGAATTGAATTCTACAGCAGAGTAAAACAGTAATGGAAAAACCAGTAAAACACAAAGTCTGGAGGTTTTTTTGTAAGAGTAACATGCTAGTGTCAGTTTCTTAGTTTGGATAAATGTACCAAAGTAACGTAATCTAACATTACATTAAATAAAACAAACTAGGTGAGGGATATAGGGAAACACTCCATAGTACCTCTCCAACTCTTCTATAAATCAAATATGATGCTAATATGAAAAGTTTATGTTAAAAATTTATGACTTGGTTTCCTAACACCTTATAAAGTAGACCAAAGAAGACTCTATCTCTTTTTAAAATTATCACTATGATGCCATGGATTTAACAGTGATGTGTTATAATGTACCTTTTGATATCTAAATTATCACATATTCAATCAATGGAAAGATTTTCCAGTTAGCTACTGAAAAATCTCGACATGAACTCAGTAATTATTTTGTCTTCATTTCTTTCTGTTACAACACACTGTTTCAAGTGCATTGTACTGTTTCTTCCATAGACCTGAAATAAATCATTTCCCTACACTTGAAATGTATTTTAGGTGGGTATAGTATTAGATACCATAAAAGGTGCACAAGAAATGCTGATTTTTGTAGTTTAGTCATTATTTCTAAGTCTTTAGTATGTGGAACTAGAAAATACATATTTTATTGAAAATATAAAATGTCATTAATCCATACGGAAATTTCCAGTTACAAACTGCCACGTGTTTTACTTACCCTCTTTGATCTTAAGTAATTAGCCTCCAATTAAAATAAATAAATTAATTTCTTTTAAAGTTACAGTAAAAGGTATCACCTTTCTCCAATGCTTTTTACAAGATCACCAGCATAATAATTCATTGGCTTTGTGTAACAATATATACAAAACATTTTCCAAACTGTAATATCAATATTAGTGAAAGTAGTGTAAATTTTTGTATTTAGGAGATATCCCACTATAAAAAATGCCAGAATTATCTGCTTTTAAATAAATCAAAATAATGAAAACCCAAGTAACCATAGAAGGTTTATTGCTTCTTCCTCTTCACCCTGACTTTCTGTCCCTATAGTAAATACACCTTCTTTTAGATAAATGCTAGTGTGCGTATATGTGTCCCTGCCTTTCTTTCTCTCACATAATATATCCTTGAGGTCATTCCACAGAGATATATAGAGGCACTTCTCTTTCACTGAATAACTCATAACACACCAATGTTTAGCACACCAATGGTACAAACTCATACCATAGTTTGTAAAATAGTCTCCTCTCAAAGGACATTTGGGCTGCTTTGGGTTTTGCTATGATACATAATACATAGCTTTGTAAATGCAACTTTTATAATTTTGCTAGTATATATCTGGGTTTCCCTGGTGACTCAGTGACAAAGAATATGCTTGTCAATGCAGGAGACATAGGTTTGATCCCTGGGTCAGGAAGATTCCCTTGAGAAGTAAATGCCAACCCACTTCAGTGTTCTTTCCTGGGAAAACACATGGGCTGAGGAGCCTGGTTGGTTATATTCCATGGGGTTACAAAAGAGTTGGACATGACTTAGACACTGAAAAACGACATATTAATATATGGGGCAGAAAGCTAAAATATGATTTCATGTAAATTAAATTGTTATTACTTTAGTTACACAATCATTTTTTCACCTAGACTATTTCTACAGCTTTCAAGTAGGAGTTTCTTGCCTCCAGCTTCAGTATATAGCTTGCTACACATTTCAAGATTTTGGATTTGGGGATCTAAAATGCAAATCTAATCATTTTATTCCTTTATTTACAACCTTTGTTTCTCTATCTCTATGAGATTCAGACAAACTACTGAATGAAACATTCCATGACCTTTCTTTGCTTTGCTTTCCAACCTTACTTCCAGTACTAACCCCAATACAATCTTAAGTCCAGTTATATGAAGCTTCTAGTAGTTTATAGAAAGGCCTATGCCCACTCATGACTTGCATATAATCTTCTCTCTCTACCTAATCCATGAAACACACCCATAAAAATTCAGTTCAAATTATCTTTCTTTGTGAGTTCTTTCTGGATTCCCTCAAAATCAGAATTAGACCTCTTATTTGCTCACATGGTATTCTATGCCTTTCTATTAATACTTTGATCACATATTTTTTGGTAATTCCTTATTAATGAGAACTGCCAGAACTGTAAACAGTTCTTTATTAATAAGGACTGTGCCAGAACTGTGCTGGAAATTTACATATATTCTATCAGAATAGAAAGTTAAGTAGTGTATCTATGCTAATGCAACCATGAAACTAGTCTCCTAAAATCTCAACCCACTTACTTTACTCTAAAAGCCTGAGGTCTCTGAACTAGATATACTACATTGCATTTCTAAACATTGTGGATTCTTCCAATTTACTTTTTCTCTTCCAGACCCCTTTTTGTACCTTAAGTTGCACCTTAGCTCATTAACTCAGCAGGTTTTAATGAGGACAATATGGTCTATGAAATTAAACAGACCTGAGTTTTATCCCTAACTCTTGGTTTTATCAGTTACTAAGAATATAAACTTGTGTCAGAATTTTAATCTTTAGATAGGTTTTCTAATCAGTTTAATAATATCTAAATTTTTTTGTAGATCAAATTATATATGTAAGGCAGGAAGAGAAGAGGAAAGCAGAGGATGATATGGTTGGATGGCATCACTGACTCAATGGACATGAGTTTGAGCACGCTCCAAGAGTTGGTGATGGACAGGAAAGCCTGGCATTCTGCAGTCCATGGAAGAGTCAGACATCACTGAGCGACTGAACTGAACTGAGGTTCACAAATATCAGGAATCTTACAGTAATAGCCAGAATTTTGTCTGTTTACCATTATGTCTCAAACACTTACACATCGTAGGCACTCAGTATATAACTATTTGAGCATGAATTGTTTAATGAAAAGCTATTTCCCAGAAAACTTGCCTTTCTTTTAAGTTCCTTTTCTCAACTGAAGGTATTGCCAACCTGCTGATGACCACTTTATAGAATAATCAGGTTTCAAACTTGAGGTTACCTTTGATCCTAACTCTTAAATATGTGCCATGACTCCCCACCACGTGACAATTGTGCTCTGTCAGCTTTATCTTGGCAGTAACTTTTATACCTTATTTATCCTGTTTCTTTTTACAGTTTTATCCCAGACATTTGTGCCATTTCACTTGATTTTCTGAAAGGGCAGCCTATAAACTAAACTACTCTCTGCTTCTGCCTTTCCTGTTATACATCACCAAACCACTTCGCTATCACCAATGTCCCCTTTCTATATGTATACATTCTAGACACTGTCTTATGGAATATATCAAGTACTTCCTTCCACATGCTCTCTTTTATGGTCCAACCTGACTTTCTGTCTTGTCATCCTCTATAACCCCAAATTTGTACCTCAAAACCACTCAGCAGCATGTGCTTGGACACCATTTTTCTACTTAGAAAGCTATACCTATCTATCAATATATATTTCTTCTCACTGAAACTTCTCCACAAAGCCTCCACTGATACACTCTAAGTGCTATTTCTCCTCTCCTCTTTCATAATGATTTGCTGATTCTATGCGATCACATTTGGCCACACAAAGTGAATGTTGTTGTTATTGTTTTTTTCTATTTTTAAAACATTTTTTTTTAATTTACAATGTTATGTTGGTTTCTGCCACAAAACAATGCCAATTAGCCACAATTATACATATATCCCCTCCCTCTTGGTCGTCTCTCCCCTCCCCTCATCCCATCCCTCCAGGCCATCACAGAGTGCCAGATTGGGCTCCCTGTGCTCCACAGCAACTTCTCACCAGCGGTCCATCTTACACCTGACCTTGTGTACATGTTGATGCTATTTTACCCATTTATACCACTCTCTCCTTGCCCCACTGTGTCCACAGGTCCATTCTCTACATTTTTGTCTCCATCCCTTGCGTATGAGGTTGTGGTACATTCACTGTGGATTGCTCACAACATCAGGGCATTTCCCACAGTAGAATTGTCCAAATCCTGGCAGAACTGACATCATAAGATCAAAGATTTGAATAACTATAAGAAATTTTAGAAATCTTCAAGTTTGATACCTTCTTTTAATAGATTAGTAAATTGTATTTCAGAAACTGAAAACATTTACTTAGAATAACCCAAAAGCAATAAAATCAAAACATATGTATGTTTGATTTTCTCAACTAGCAGCAACACTTTGAAATTTTGGTAGTGATATGGCAGGATCTTTTACCTCTGCCTTTACGAATATTCCAAAGAGAGGATAAAGAAATTGTTTTCTATATATAAATACATACCTGGAATAACAGGAAGTGTGTGACAAAATTTATAACATTGCTTGTTGTTCCTCAGTTGCTTAGCCATGTCCAACTCTTTGCAAGCCCATCGACTGCAGCACGGATACTTTACTGTCCTTCACCATCTGCCGGAGCTTGCTCAAACTCATGTCCCTTGAGTTGGTGATGCCATCCAAAAATTTTATCCTCTGTCATCCTGTTATCCTCTTTCCTTCAATCATTAGGGTCTTTTATAATGAGTCAGTCTTCGCATCAGGTGGGCAAAGTACTGGAGCTTCAGCTTCAGCATCAGTCCTTCTGATGAATATTCAGGATTGATTTCCTTTAGGATTGACTGGTTTGTTCTCCCTGTAGTCCAAGGGACTCTCAAGAGTCTTCTCCAACACCACAGTTCAAAAGCAGCATTTTTAAAGTGCTCAGCTTTTTTATGATCCAACTCTCACATCCATACATGACTACTGGAAAAACAATAGCTTTGCCAAGACAGACTTTTGTTGGCAAAGTAACATACCTGCTTTTTACTATGCTTTCTATGTTGGTGATAGCTTTTCTTTCAGAGAACAAGCGGCTTTTAATTGCATGGTTGCAGTCACCATCTGCAATGATTTTGGAGCCCAAGAATATAAAGTCTGTCACTGATTCCATTATTTCCCTATCTTTTTACCATGAAGGGATGGGACTGGTTGCCATGATCTTCATTTTTTGTATGCTGAGCTTGAAGCCAGCTTTTTCACTAAGCAGGGTGACTATGAGCAGCCTTGACATACTCCTGTCCCAATTTTGAATCAGTCCGTTGTTCCATGTCTGGTTCTAACTGTTGCTTCCTGACCTGCATACAGATTTCTCAGGAGGCAAGTAAGGTGGTCTGGTATTCCCATCTTTTGAAGAAGCTTCCACAGTTTGTTGTTATCCACACAGTCAAAGGCTTTAACATCAACAATGAAACAGAAGTAGATGTTTTTCTGGAACTCTCTTCCTTTTTCTATGATCCAATGGATGTTGGCAGTTTGATCTCTGGCTCCTCTGCCTTTTCTAAATCCAGCCTGAACATTGTAAGTTTTCAATTCATGTAATGTTGAAGACTACCTTGGAGAATTTTAAGCATTACTTTGGGCTTCCCTGATAGCTCAGTTGTTAAAGAATCCACCTGCAATGTGGAAGGCCCAGGTTCAATTCCTGGATGGGGAAGATCTGTTGGAGCATGATAGGGTACCCACTCCAGTATTCTTGGACTTCCCTTGTGACTCAGTTGGTAAAGAATCTGCATGAATTGAGGGAGGCCTGGCTTCGATCTCTGGGTTGGGAAGATCCCCTGGAGAAGGTAAAGCCTACTCACTCCAGTATTCTTGCTTAAAGAATTCCATGGACTGTATAGTCCATGGGGTCAGGCAAGAGTTGGACACGACTGAGCAACTTTCAATTTCACTTTCACTTTGTTAGCATGTGAGATGAGTGTAATTGTGCAGTTGTTTGAACATTCTTTGGCATTGTCTTTTCTTTGGAATTAGGATGAAAACTGACTTTTCAAGTCCTGTGGCCACTGCTGAGTTTTCCAAGTTTGCTGGCATATTGAGTGCAGCACTTTGACATCATCATCTTTTAGGAATTGACATAGCTCAGCTGGAATTCCGTCTCTTCTACTAGCTTTGTTCACAGTGATGCTTCCTAAGGCCTACTTGATCTCCCACTTTAGAATGTCTGGCTCTAGGTGAGTTATCACATCATAATGATTATCTGAGTTATTAAGACTTTTTTTTGTTATAGTTATTCTGGGTATTCTTGCCACCTCTTCTTAATATTTTATGCTTCTGTTAGGTCCATACCACTTCTGTCCTTTATTGTGCCCATCTTTGCATGAAATATTCCCTTGGCATCCCTAATTTTCTTGAAGAAACCTCTAGTCTTTCCAATTCTATTTTTTTGCCTCTATTTCTTTGCATTGATAACTTAGGGAGGCTTTCTTATCTCTCCTTGCTATAGTATGAAACTCTGCATTCAGATGCCATTTACAGAAAACTAACCATAGTGACCACATGGATCACAGCCTTGTCTCACTCAGTGAAACAATTAACTATGCCATGTAGGGCCACAAAGATAGACAGGTCATTGTCGAGAGCTCTGACAAAATGTGGTTCACTGGAGAAGAGAATGGCAAATCCCTTCAGTTTTCTTGCCTTGAGAACCCCATGAACAATATGAAAAGGTAAAAAAGGTATGACACTGAAAGATTAACTCCCCAGGTCAGTCAATGCCCATTATGCTACTGGAGAAGAGTGGAGAAATAGCTCAGGAAAGAATGAAGAGACAGAACCAAAGCAGAAACAAAACCCTGCTGTGGATGTGACTAGTAAGGTCCAATGCTGAAAAGAAAAATATTGCATAGATACCTGGAATGTTAGATCAATGCATCAAGGTAAATAGGAAGTGGTCAAACAGGAGATGGCAAGAGTGAACATAGACATATTTGGAATCAGTAAACTAAACAGATGGGAATGGGAAAATTTAATTCAGATGACCATTATATCTACTGCTGTGGGCAAGAGTCCCTTAGAAGAAATGGACTAGCTCTCATAGTCAACAAAAGAGTCCAAAATGCAGTACTTGGGTACAATCTCAAAAATGACAGAATGATCTCTGTGTGTTTCCAAGGCAAACCGTTCAATATCACAGTAATCCAAGTCTATACCCCAAACGCTAATACCAAAGAAGCTGAAGCTGAATAGTTCTGTGAAGACCTACATGACCTTCTAGAATGAATACCAAAAAAAAAAACAAAAAAAAAACAAAAAAAAGATGTCCTTTTCATGATAAGGAACTGGAATGCAAAGTAGGAAGTCAAGAGATTCCTGGAGTAACTGGACTGTTTGGCCTTGAAGTACAAAATGAAGCAGGGCAAAGGCTAAAAGTTTTGCCAAGAGAATGCACTGGTCATAGCAAACACACTCTCCCAACAACACAAGAGATGACTCTACCCATGGACATCACTAGATGGTCAATATCAAAATCAGATTGATTATATTTTTTTTTTTTGTAGCTGAAGAGGAAGAAGCTCTATACAGTCAGCAAAAACAAGACTGGGAGCTCACTGTGGTTCAGATCATCTACTCCTTATGGTAAAATTCAGACTTAAGTTGAAGAAAGTATGGAACATCACTAGACCATTCACATATGACCTAAATGAAACTGCTTACAATTATACAGTGGAAGAGACAAATAGAGTCAAGGGATTAGACCTGATAGAGTGCTAAGAACTATGGATGGAAGTTAGGAACAGTATATAGAAGATTGTGATCAAAACCATCCCCAAAAAAAAGAAATACAAAAAGGTTGTCTGAAACAATATTGTAAAGTAATTAACCTCCAATTAAAATAAATAAATTTATACTTAAAAAAAGGCTGTCTGAGGAGGCCTTAAAAATAGGTGAGAAAAGAAGAGAAGCAAAAGCCAAAGAAGAAGGAAAGGAAAGATATAGCCACATGAATGCAGAGTTCTAAGTAATAGCAAGGAGAGATAAGAAAGCTTTCCTAAATGATCAAGGAAAAGAAATAGAGGCAAAAAATAGAATGAGAAAGACTAGAGATCTCTTCAAAAAAATTAGAGACATTAAGGGAAGATTTCATGCCAAGTGGGCACAATAAAAAACAGAAATGGTAGGGACTTAACAGAAGCATAAGATATTAAGAAGAGGTGGCAAGAATACTCAGAAGAACTATTAAGAAAAGATGTTGATGACCCAGATAACCACGATGGTGTGATCATTAACTAAAGCCAGACATCCTGGAGTGTGAGGTCAAGTGGGTCTTAGGAAGCATCATTGCTGACAAAGCTAGTGGAGGTGATGGAATTCCATTGATCTATTTCAATTCCTAAAACATAATGCTATGGAAGTGCTGCACTCAATATGCCAGCAAATTTGGAAAACTCAACAGTGGCCAGAGGACTGGAAAGAGTAATTTTCACTCCAATCCCAAAGAAAGACAATGACAAGGAATGTTCAAACTACTGTTCAATGGCACTCATCTCACACACTAGCAAAGTAATGCTTAAAATTCATCAAGCTAGGCTTCAGCATTATGTGAATTAAGAACTTCCAGATGTTCAAGCTGGATTAGGAAAGGCAGAGGAACCAGAAATCAAATTTCCAAACTCTACTGGATCATAGGAAAAGCAAGAGAATTCCAGAAAAGACATCTACTTCTGTTTCATTGATGATGCTAAAGCCTTTGACTATGTGGAACACAACAAACTGTGGAGACTTCTTCAAGAGACTGGAATACCAGACCACCTTACCTGCCTCCTGAGAAACCTGTAAGCAGATCAGGAAGCAACAGAACCAGACATGGAACAACAGACTGATTCAAACTTGGGACAGGAGTACAAGGCTGTATATTATCACTCTGCTTACTTAACTTTATATGCAGAGTACATCATGTATAATGCTGGGCTGAATGAAGCACAAGCTGGACTCAAGATTGCCAGAAGAAATATCAGTAATCTCAGATATGCAGATGACACCACCCATGGCAGAAAGTGAAAAGAAACTAAGAGCCTTTTAAGGAGAGTGAAAAAGTCAGCTTAAGACTCAACATTCAAAAACTGAAGATCATGGCATCTGGTCCCATCACTCCATGCAAATAGATGGGAAAAGCATGGAAACAGTGACAGGCTTTATTTTCTTGGGCTTCAAAATCACTGCAGAGGTAACTGTAGCCATAAATTAAAAGTCGCTTGTTCCTTGGAAGAAAAGCTATCACCAGACTAGAAAATATAGTAAAAGGCAGAGCATTACTTTACTGACAAAGGTCTGTCTAGTCAAAGCTATAGTTTTTCCAGTATTCATGTATATGTGTGAGAATTCACCATAAAGAAATGAGCGCTGAAAAACTGATGCTTGAACTGTGATGTTGGAGAAGACTCTTGAGAGTCGCTTGGACTGCAAGAAGATCCAACCAGTCCATCCTAAAGGAAATCAGTCCTGAATATTCATCAGAAGGACTGATGCTGAAGCTGAAACTCCAATATTTTGGCCGCCTGATGTGAAGAACTGACTCATTTGAAAAGACTCTGATGCTGGGAAAGATAGTAGTCAGGAGGAGAAGGAGATGACAGAGGATGAGATGGTTGGTAACATCACCAACTCCATGGACATGCGTTTGAGCAAACTCTGCGAGTTTGTGATGGCCAGGGAAGCCTGGAGTTGCAAGGAGTTGGACATGAATTAGCACCTGAACTGAACTGAACTGAACTGATACAGAAGCATATATCTTTCTTTTTCTCCTTTGCCTTTCACTTCTCCTCTTTTCTCAGTTATTTATAGCACAGTTGGTAAAGAATCTGCCTGCAATGCAGGAGACTGAAGTTCGATTCCTGGGTTGGGAAGATTCCCTGGAGAAGAAAATGACAACCCACTCCATTATTCTTGCCTGTAGAACCCCACGGGCAGAGGAGCTTAGAGGGCTACAGTCCTTGGGGTCCCAAGAGTTGGACACAACTTAGCGACTAAACCACCACTGCCTCTGAGAACCATTTTGCTTTTTTTGTAGTTCTTTTTCTTGGGCATGGTTTTGACCACAGCCTCATGTAGAATGGTACTAACCACTGTCCACAGTTCTTCAGACACTCTATCTCTCAGTCCAATCCCTTGAACCTATTTGTCACTTCCACTATATTATTGTAAGCAATTTAATTTAGGCCATACCTGAATAGCTTAGTGGTATTCCCTACTTTCTTCAATTTCAGTCTGAATTTTGCCATAGGGAATTCATGATCTGAGCCACAGTCAGCCCCCAATCTTGTGTTTGCTGGCTATATAGAGCTTCTTCATCTTTGGCTACAAAGAATATAAACAATCTGTTTTCAGTATTGACTATATAGAGAGCTGTCTCTTGTGTTGCTGCAAGAGGGTGTTTGCTATGAATAGTGTGTTCTCTTGGCAAATTTCTGTTAGCCTTTGCCCTGCTTCAAGTCCAAATTTTGTACTCCAAGTCCAAACAGGCCAGTTACTCCAGACAGCTCTTGACTTCCTACTTTTGCATTCCAGTTTCCTATGATGAAAAGGACTTTTTTTTTTTTTTTTTTGGTGTTCATTCTAGAAGGTCATGTAGATCTTCCTAAAACCATTCACCTTCAACTTGTTTGATATTAGTGGTTGGGGTATAGACTTGGATTACTGTGATATTGAATGGTTTGCCCTGGAAACATACAGAGTTCATTCTGTCATTTTCAAGATTGCACCCAAGTACTGCATTTTGGACTCTTGTTGACTATGAGGGCTAGCCCATTTCTTCTAAGGATCCTTGCCCACAGTAGTAGATATAATATCATAGTAGTAAATATATATAACATAGTTTGTAGTAGTAGTAGATATAATATTTTTTGGAGGGCCAAAAATTCAAGATTAAAAGTGCAGCTGTACTTACCAGAGCCATTTTTATTTTTCACTGCTTTGTCTTCACCATTGTGATCATCATTTCTGTCATATATGAACGCACAACATTTGCCACAGCCTCCACTTGCTGTCCTTCCTAGCCAAATCTAAACTTTTTTTTTCTTTTGTTAAATCTTAACAAAAAAATCTGCCTTAAAAACAGGCATGACAGGAGGGCATGTCTATATGTACATCCATGTAGGTATAGATATAGAGAAAAATATCTAGATCTATATATTGGAAAATATAGCCAAGGTCATTTTTAGCCAAGCTGCTATTATACTGATTAGATGAAAAATAAAATTTGTTTTGCACTTCAATTGATAGTGGCATTTCATCCTATGAAACCTTGACTCTTCATTTTTGAGAACAATGGTTAATAATCACCTCTATGCATTAAGGAGAGCTAGACTATTTGCCCAGGAAGTGATGAATTTAATGGCTTTCTGGGTTTTGAAATTTTAATTTCAGTTGACTTCAACTTAAAATTTATGTGATCTATTTTATTATCTTTTTATAAGAGAAACAATAATATTATTACAGTTTGGTTTTTACATTGACAGAAAAGACAAAAAAGAAAGCATTTCAAATCCCACTTGACTTGAAAAATTAAGCCTTATAAACTAAGTGACAAATGTATGATTTGTGACATCCAATTATTCACAACTGTTTAAGTTGTTTTTTGTCATGACAATTTGTAGTGAAATGTAACAGAAAAGTGGACAAATAACAACAACAAAAAGATGTATTTAAAAGTAAAATTCAGAACTTAGAGAAACACTCTGAAGAAATGCACTCTGACTTTTCAGCCAGGATTATTACATGTCATCCTTAAACTTCAAATACAGGTACTTGGTGACATCTAATAAAAGGATACTTAAAGGAGTAAAGGTAGTACTTCTTGAAATATTCAAGAAGTCTTTACCAATTGAGCCCTTGTAAGAACTCTACATTAATCAGTTCTTTCTCTTCTTTTCCCAAATGTTACATCAAATAAACACAGGCACTTCCTATATCCATTCCTAAAATATAATAGAAGACAGTACTTTAAGTGTAAAAGATACTAATGCATTAAATGAAGGCATCATGTCTCTACATTTCTAAAATTTCTTACAGTTAACCTTTAAGGAGAATCCTTCCCTCTAACAACTCTTCAGAACCTTGGCTTTAGCTGATATGACCCAGTCTTGCAGACTCTAAAATGATATGATTCAAGCAATGGCACATAAAGACCTGTAAAGATTTAAAACATTTTTTCTTTCATCACTTAATGGAATTTGGGGATTGAATATACTGTCTAGGTCAGGAGACAGATAGTACAGAGGAAATTAGAAACCTTTCATCCCTTGCTTGTGCAGTGGCTCTCTGGGTGTGGCACAGACTCCATTCAACACAGTCAAGTGAATTGAAGTCTTATAGATGACCCATGGAGAGGCAGTGACACCATAGCTCTAAAACTTTCTAGGATAATTAATTCTCTTCTACCCATTTAAAGCAACTATTGACATCATCAACACAGTGCTTAAGCATTCCTGGGATGGCATGGAGTAGAGTTGAGTATTCTGGAGCTCCAGTTAAGAAAAGATGTGCATGAAAAACACCCAATTTTTCTATCGGGCACAAATAGTCACTTGTGCCCACTAACCCAAGGAGAACTAAGAGGTTCTCCTTCATCAGCCTCTGAACTATGTGCTTCATAAATCCTGAGGCAGGCCTAGCACAGAGGAAATGTGTCACCTGAAAAAAGCCTGCAAAGAAAGGACTCTTTAACTCCCCATTTTACTTTGCATGTCAAGCGGTTCTTACTCCTAGTTCCCTGACTTTCAAAGAACAGCGTAGAGGCCCTATTCAGTTTTCATTTCTCGGTCCCTTCCCCACCTTGGTCGTTACCTTTCTTTGTTCTTTAAATTAACTTTTCCTTCCTTGCTCTCTTTCCTAGCCTGTTTCAGCCTCTCTGTGTTTCTTCTCCAGCCTGACGTTCCTCACTTCTTCCGTCGATGGTCCAGGACTCAAACTCGCCGGTGGCTGCCCTTTGCCCCTTTCCTCATCCTTGCTCTCCCTGAGACCCCTCATCTCATCCATCCCTTTCTCAGGCCCTCCAGATTCCCTGGGCTGTTTGCTGATGAGAAACATTTGCTGCAGCGCGGACCGGAGTCCTGTGCGCAGCCCAGTGGCAGAAGAGGGTGAGGCTGAGAGAAAGGCTGAGCTGGAGAGGGAGGCAGCCGGTCCTCCCCAGAGCCTGCAAGAATGCGGCAGGGTGCCTGGAGCACCGGGAGGGACCAGCTCCCAGGGGCCCTGGTCGGGGCTTGAGGACCTGGCCCGCGGGTAGACTTTCAGCCTCACGAGGTCGAGGAACAGGGGTGCCTGGAAAGCAAAGAGAGGGACCCTGGGGGTGCCCACCCCCAGAGTGGAACCCCCTGCCAAAGCGGGAACGAGAGAGGCGGGAGCGGTGAAAGGGAAAAACCTGTCTCCTCTGGCTGCGGAGCCTTGGAGAGCCTGGGGCGCTCCGGTGAGCAGCCGGGGGCGAAGACCGCCGGGCGGTGGGCGAGGGACGTGTGGAGATAGCGCTCGGCGCCCGTGGAGGGGCCGCCGGGGGGCGCGACGCGCGGGGCGGTGGGGACTCTAGGTGGCCGTTGGCAGACCCCAGCCGCGGAGCGCGCGGCGGCCGCGGCGCCAGCGTGTGTACGTGTGTGTGTGTATGTGTGTGTGCGCGCGCGCGCGTGTGTCTGTGTGTAGGTGAGAAAGCGAGGGCCGAGCGTGAGTGTGAGCTAGGCACAGAGAGAGCGCATGTCTCATCCCTGAGAGCAGCCAGGAGCCGCTCCACCACCATCTTTTGCATGGGCAACATTTGCAGCCGGACAGCAAACCTCTCCCAGGGCTATGGAGACTGCAGGAAAAATCTGGCAGCTCGGGATGGATTGCTAAGGGAAGTCATAACCCTAAACAGTCCAAACCTCTTTCCGTTTTTGTTTTTTTGTTTGTTTTGTTTTTAATTTTATCGCCGTAGTCCTCAATGCCTCTCTGAACGGTCTTTAGGAAGAGTACGAGAGAAAGAGCGCACACCAGGGAGAGGAGAAAAGAAGATGAGGATTATTTGCAGACAAATTGTCTTGTTATTTTCTGGATTTTGGGGACTCGCCATGGGAGCCTTTCCGAGCAGCGTGCAAATAGGTAAGCTCTGATTCAGTGGGGTATGCATGTGGGTGGCTGTAGCAGATACTGAAAGTGAGTTAAATGAGTTGCTGATAAGCAATTTAAGGGAACATTCGGCGTCTCCTTTCTCCTCTTCTCTCGTCTTTTCTTCCCTTTATAAAGACTGCCTCTTTGGTGCTGGTTCCGTTGAAACAGCACAGAGCGGTTCTCAGTCTACACTCCAGCCATCCTCAGTCTATACTCCTATTTGTCTCACGTCGCTGAAGTAGGATTGCAATAAGTTGGGATAAAATCTCCGTGGGGTTTGATTGCATTTTATCTAATATCTCCTTTCATTTCTTTCTCTGGAGGGTGAAGGGATGTAGAGTTTGCTTAAACAAAGCAAAACCCATCCACTCTTCTTCCCGTGCTATAGGCAACAGCTTTCGCTATTACAAGAAGACATTGCTTAGGTAAAAAAAAAGAAAGAAAGAAAGAAAAGAAAAAAGAAAAAAAGAAGACATTTACACTCTGACCTACTTGCCTTTGCTTGCTACCAGTTAACCGATTCCCAAATTATATCCCTTTCCTGGAACCTTTTATTCTTTTATTTTCCTTTTGAATTTTTTGCCCTTAATCCCTCCTCTGGACTCTATTTCTGGGGACCCTATCCGTCCTGCCCTTGGCTGTTTTTTTTTTTTTTTTCCTCTGTTCTCCCCTGTCTTTTGATGGGACGCAGCTATTGAATTCCTTCCAACTAAGCCCAGTCTCACACTGCATCATTTCTCGTGGACATTGCACAAAACGGGGCTAATTAGGCTGGGTCCAGGAACTGCATAAAAACAAAGTTCACGTCTCCCTTTTTATTTCCCTGTCACCTGCATGTCATCACAAACCTTCATTTCTCTATTTTAATGTAAATTTTCTTTTCTGCTCATCTGCATGCATCTTAGAAATGCCTGGAGCTGGCTTCTGTAGCAGTGTGCTGGGAATCATAGGAAGGGCAAGGAGAGAAGGCAAAACACACTAAATGGTCTGTCTCAGAGGCCACTGTGATCATGACAAATTGGGACAGTAAAAAGCTGAGTTGTCCTAAAGACTGAAATGCTAAACATACTCTTTAGAGACAAAGGGCAGTCTCCCAAGATGTGGCAGGGCTAGCTCCTTAATGTGTGTATTGGTGAATGGCCGTGGATTCGACAGTTCTTAGTGCGGGTGTAATAATAGTTACAAGAGGAAACACTGAACGGGCTTTTTCTGCTGTTTTTGCTAGGTGGTCTCTTCATCCGAAACACAGATCAGGAGTACACTGCTTTTCGATTAGCAATTTTTCTTCATAACACCAGCCCCAATGCGTCAGAAGCTCCTTTTAATTTGGTACCTCATGTGGACAACATCGAGACCGCCAACAGCTTTGCTGTAACAAATGCTTGTAAGTAAAACATAAGTTGAAGATAAATGAGAAGAGAATTAAGACGGGGCAATAGAGGCCGTTTTCTCTGTATTATTGCTGTTATTATATTTCAGAAAGACATTCAAGCTCCCCACAGTTTGCTGGTTAGAGAGGAAATCAGAGTTACAGCAAGATTTAGTCTCTAGGATATTTGGCTGGTCTTTCCTTCTCTTCCTTCCTCCCTCCCTGCCTTCATCTCTCCCTCCCTCCTCCTCCCTCCCTCGCTTTCTTCCTTTCTTTCTTCTTTCCTTTTTCTTGAAATTACTTTCTCCTTTAACATTTCAGTATTATCCCTACAACCTGCATGTCAAGTTAGTGAAAATGGTACTCAATCTTGTTTTTTATTTATTTTCCTTTGGTTTGTATTTGCTTTTCACTTGAGTGAGCATACATCTTGCTTTTAAAGAAGACACATGCTCTCTTACACTGGTAAAGGGAATGGAAGGGTTGCTAACAGTGAAAAAGTGGGGAGCGGTGGTGTGGAGGATGTATATTCCACTAGGTTGGTTGACACTGCAGATGATCTGGTGATGTCACTTGAGGCTGCCCTGCTCTTATATTCTGGGTTGTAAATGTCTCTTGCTATCAAGTAATGTATATATTCTGTGGATATAACTCCATGAAGTCTTACCTTGGTGGCAAATCATGTTAATCTCCAATCCACTGAATTCACATACTAACCCAGCTAGATCTATTATCCCCACAATACAATTAAGATTTGGTGATCTTACCTAATGTTATGATTAAACAGTTTTTTAGAGGTCCTCTGTGAAAATACTGTATAACATAAAGTAAAAATATAAGCAACTGTGTATTAATTTAACAATCAATAAAATATGATCAATAGAGCATTTAGGTTATATTTTCACTCTTGAGGAAAATACATGTTTTCCATACCTCCTTATTTTTAGATGATAATTTACTGCTCCTTAAAATTTGTGTGTTGATAATTGTTATAGATTACGTAAGACATGTGGGAATAGTTTCTATATAAAGTTTTGCACAATAATAATAAAATATTCAGTCTGCATTGTATAATATTTTTAATATATCAGACTGAGTATATTTTTATTTTGAAAGTACTCTTAAGTACAAGAAATTGTATTTTGAACAAACAAGTGAATTTGAAAACAAAGAGTTTTTATGTGTTAGGAGGATATCTGTTTCATTTAGCTCATATATATCTGCAATTAATTCATCTAACAAATAACATGATCATGTTTCCTTAATTTTAGGCACCTAATTAATACTTTATTTTTGAACTTCATTTCATAAGAAGGTTAAAGCATTTGACTTTTTTTTTTTAATCTAAAGCAATTGTATTCATTTGCAGGAATGTTTTAGTTCCTTTGAGTACTACTTAATTTGAAAAATCACTTGTTTTATTTAGTAATAAAATAAATATTCTTTATAAAGATAATTATATGGGAATTGGTTTTAAGCAGAAATGAACATAAATTAGAGCTGAGTTTATGGATAGCTATTTTTTTTAATGTCTTGTTATTATTTTTTCTTCCAAGTTTTGATAGAGATGTCAACATTTCAAATTAATTCTAGGTATAAAATATTTTCCCTAGTACATTCTAGGTATAAAATATTTTCCTTAGTACATGAATATTATCTGTTGATTTAAGTATTTTCCTTATATCTCTCTTGAGATTTTGGCAACAAAAACACTACTAAGTTTAAAAATAATTTATGATTCAAATACATCTGAAGGTACTTTGTCTACAGTAAATTGCTATTTAAATATATATTTTTTATTATTTAATTTTGAAAGACTTTCATAAAAGTGGAACTGTATTAGTTTTATTTTTCCAGTTTAGGTTCCTAAGTATTCTAAAGTTTGTATTCTGGCTTCCAGCTTTATAAACTACAGTGATAATTCCTTCTTTTCTCCTTCCACATAGTTTGTTAATCTCATTCAGGTTAATTTTAGTTAGTATCATATTATTTATGTGATAAAAATGTTATATAGAATAAAACGATAGTGGCAAAGAACCTATAAACATAAAAAATTGATAAGAAACTATACACAGCATGAAAAAGTAGAAACAGGTATAAAATATAGGTAGTATGCTATTCTTTAACGTGTTAGAATTGAGAAAATTGAAGCTAAGAAAACAAAGCCTGCTTATTTTGATTCCAAGTGTAATGTAATATTAGTGGTATGTTTTTGATCAGAGGGTATGGGTCAGGTGATTGGTGTTTGTTAAATGAACTGACCAAGAGCCTGTACACACGTGATTTTCCAGTCTAATCAAAGGTGAAACATAAGCAAGAAGTATGAGGCAACCTCATGTATCAAGCTCTATGCCTTTAGGTACAAAAGGTAAAAATAGTGTTCTAGAGAATTAACATGAACTTATTCCTCATAGCGATACAGACTAGATTTTAAATTTTTTCATGCTGAATTAAATATAAATGTACAATATGTGTTCAACTAGGTTTATTTTAAATATGATTTTCCTAAAGTGAATCCTTGTAAAACTGAGTAATCTAGTGTCTTTGTGAATGAGAACCACTGTATAGGATATATTTATTTTATGAAATATACACTTAAAAACTAAAAGTAGCAGACTAAGGAATAAAGAGTATTATTGGTCATCTACTGGATAAATGTAATTTAAGGTTGATTCTTCTGTCTCAAAATTAAAGTTTAAAGACTATTTTGGACAATGTAAACATTCTGCGTATGGAGTTGACATACTACCTAAATATAAACCCCAATAAACTCAAAATTTGCACTGTTGGGATAAATCTCAAGTTTCTGAAGGAGAATCAGGTTTATTTTGGTTTGTAACTTTAAAAAAAAAAAAACACAGCATTTGTGTAAGATTAAATTAAAATGCTGTTCTCTTTTAAAACTATTCCCATTGTTGAAAAATCATACTTTGCCTAGTATAAAACTGAAACTACAAGAAATACAGATAATATAGAATTATGGCATATTTAAATAACAAAGTATAGGTGTAATAGCTGGCCCAAGTAGTCAAATTTCAAAATGTAATTAAAGATATACATTTATTTGCTGTAATCTATTCAAAGTATGGGCTTTGGCAAATAGGTATTTAAAAAATAATTTGATGTGGACAGTTTTCTTTAACAAAATATTATGCATTTGACTCCAAATAGCTATCTTCACAAGCAAACATGCTAGTTAAATTGAGTATGTTCTCTGCAAAACACTTAAGACAACCTAAAATGAGGCTGTGTTCTTATATTTTTCTAACAGTTAATTAATAAAGATGTTTTTGTTTGGAGGATGATATATCTTAAATTTGGCCAAAGCAATAATGACCAAAATACTGATATAGTCTATCATCAAGTTTTCTAAAAGATAAAACAAAATTAGATATTGCAATTATCTCTTGAGCTCAGTTATGTTTGAAATCCTGTAAAAGAGGTAGCCTCTTTACAATAAAACACAGAGATGTTCAGTTTCTCAAATGATTCTTTTAATTTCAAATAGATAGTGGAAAATACATAATAAGATACATTAAGTAGTTATATAGTGTCACTTAGGTGAAATAGAATTTTTGTTGAATATTTCCAACTTTTTAAACTTGGATAGGAAAGACTAACTGGTTAATATTTTTGTTATCTTTTATTTATTTATTTTTTAATGATTTGTTTATCTTACTCGATTTTTCTGTCTAAAATCTGTCTATTCAGTGGTTTGCAACATGACGGATTAGAAAGTTGTAAATCAAGAATGGAATGCATATTATACCTTAGTAATCATGAAAAAGTTGTTCTTTTTTAACTTAAATATTAATTCTATTTGTGAAGGGTTTGGTTACCAACCCTAAATATCCAAGTTGAGTGCTACTTGTAACAGTAGGTTAGTGTGTAAAAAAGACTTGTTTAGTTAATCTAAATATGTTTTAAATGTGACAGTATATCCAGTAGGGTTTGCAGGCATTTTTGCTTATATACTACGGACTGAATTCAAACATTGAATTTAAGGGTGCTGAATAATAAGGTCTTGTGGCTTTAATAATATTTAAATATTATATATCTTTCTTTTCAGGAACATGAAACCCTAAAAAGGCATTCTAAAAGTATATATTGGATTGATTTAATATTTTTTAAATGCTAAAATAAAAATTCTGATATTTTGACCTTGTTACAAGAAATATATTAGAATTGAATATTGTTTGACTTTTGATTGTTTTTAGGAAAATGAGTTACTGTAATTGTTTCCTTATTTTGAGTTGGTAGCAAGATTCTTTGTTGATTTGAAATAATTACTTAGTTTTATAATATTATTTCCCCCTTTTATCTTAATTTTCCATCATGACATTGATGACAAAGATGAGTCCTATTCCTGTGCCTTGGACCTTTCTTAAATGATGCACAATTTGCATTGAGGTATTTCAGAATTGTCACAGAATTAAACTTCCATAAAGCCATTTGAAAAAATTCTCTTTACTTTTTTCTTATGAATTCTCCGAAGAGGTTTTATTTCTCAAAGAGGAACAATTTGTATTTTCTGACTTTAGGAATTATGTATATATCTTAATAACAGAATTTTACTAGTGTTCAGGAATTTTAAAATGAAGAATAAATTCCATATACCTTACATTTTATTATAACACAGGTTTTATACTGTTTTTGTGTACATGATTGTATTTGACCTCAACTAATCTTGGAGTGAGCCTGTCTGAGAAGATAATCATTATTTTTTAGGTAAGCCAGATTTGGCTCAAAGAAATCATTTGATTTGCCAAAGACCATGTAGCTAAAAAGCCACAGAGTTACCCAGTTGTTCTAGTCACTATCCTAGCACTTTAACCAGGAGACCATAGATGTGAAAAGTACATCTGTACTGAGATTACTTGAATCAAGAAATAAAATAACTGTCTTTTTTTTCTAATTTTATTGTAATATTTTTAAGAAAATACGGCAAGACATTTCTGGGCAACTTATTAATTAATCAGATGACAGTGAGACAGCAAAGACCAGAGTTCTATTTTGTAATGAATCTGCCCATTCACTCACTAGATTAGATAATAAACATAGTCACTTATTCATTAAACATGTTTATCAAGGACAACTGTATTTAAGACACTCTACTAGAAATGATTGATATTTAGTCGCTAAATCATATCTGACTCTTTTACAACCCCGTGGACTGTAGCCCACCAGGCTACGCTGTCCATGGAATTTTCCAGGCAAGAATACTGGAGTGGGTTGCCATTTCCTTCTCCAGGGATTGTCCTAACCTAAAGATCCAACTCGTGTCTCCTGCACTGAAGGCAAATTCTTTACCACTGAGCTACCTGGGTAGCCCAGAAATGAGGAGACTGAAAATTATGAGTAGTTGTTGCCCTCAAGGAGCAGTAGGAAATACGTACAAGCCAATTATCACAGTTCAGTAAGACAAAGAATTATGACAGAAAAATAGAGTGCTGTAACAGAGATTAACACAGGAAGGAACATCAAACTTGTCATGCTGCCCTATGGGAGTTATTACCTGATCTGGGCTTTCAGGCACTAGTTATTTGAAATATAGACAGAAAGGAAGGCACCCCTCACCAAAGTAGCAGCACATGACCAGGCATCAGGGATGGCAAAGCCAGATGTGATTGAACCACTGAATGTGGTTTAGTCTGACTGTAGTACTGGGTGTGAGGGGACGGAGAGGTGTGCTAAGGGGCGAAGCTTTGTAGATCCACACAGGGACTTGTAGCTCTTGTAAGGAAACTCTTTTGAATAAAAGGAGGACCCATAAATAATTTAAAACAACAGTAGCATAATCAGACTTATGTTTAATAAATAACAGGATTATTTCAAGAAGGAAAATGTACCAGAAGGGGGCAAAATGGGAAGAAAAAACACTTGTCTTGAAATAATTCAATTTAGGATGGTAAGTTCTTGAATAAAAGTGGAAGCTCTGAGACAAGAGCAAAGTAAGTAGATACATACAGGACTGTAGACAGAACATAGTGATGGATTGGATGTCTGTATAGGCTGCTGAAAAGACGCATCAGTTCAGTTCAGTCACTCAGTTGTGTCCGACTCTTTGCGACCCCATGAATCGCAGCATGCCAGGCCTCCCTGTCCATCACCATCTCCCGGAGTTCAGTCAGACTTACGTCCATTGACTCCGTGATGCCATCCAGCCATCTCATCCTCGGTCATCCCCTTCTCCTCCTGCCCCCAATCCCTCCCAGCATCAGAGTCTTTTCCAATGAGTCAACTCTTTGCATGAGGTGGCCAAAGTACAGGAGCTTCAGCTTTAGCATCATTCCTTCCAAAGAAATCCCAGGGTTAATCTCCTTCAGAATGGACTGGTTGGATCTGCTTGCAGTCCAAGGGACCCTCAAGAGTCTTCTCCAACACCACAGTTCAAAAGCATCAATTCTTCAGCACTCAGCCTCCTTCACAGTCCAACTCTCACATCCATACATGACCACAGGAAAAAACCATAGCCTTGACCTTTGTTGGCAAAGTAATGTCTCTGCTTTTGAATATACTATCTAGGTTGGTCATAACTTTTCTTCCAAGGAGTAATCGTCTTTTAATTTCATGGCTGCAGCCACCATCTGCAGTGATTTTGGAGCCTAAAAAAATAAAGTCTGACACTGTTTCCACTATTTCCCCATCTATTTCCCATGAAGTGATGGGACCAGATGCCATGATCTTCTTTTTCTGAATGTTGAGCTTTAAGCCAACTTGTTCACTCTCCTCTTTCACTTTCATCAAGAGGCTTTTTAGCTCCTCTTCACTTTCTGCCATAAGGGTGGTGTCATCTGCATATCTGAGGTTATTGATAATTCTCCCGGCAATCTTGATTCCAGCCTGTGTTTCTTCCAGTCCAGCATTTCTCATGATGTACTCTGCATAGAAGTTAAATAAGCAGAGTGACAATATACAGCCTTGACGTACTCCTTTTCCTATTTGGAACCAGTCTGTTGTTCCATGTCCAGTTCTAACTGTTGCTTTCTGACCTGCATACAGATTTCTCAAGAGGCAGGTCAGGTGGTCTGGTACTCCCATCACTTTCAGAATTTTCCACAGTTTATTGTGATCCACACAGTCAAAGGCTTTGGCATAGTCAATAAAGCATAAATAGATGTTTTTCTGGAACTCTCTTGCTTTTTCCATGATCCAGTGGATGTTGGCAATTTGATCTCTGGTTCCTCTGCCTTTTCTAAAACCAGCTTGAACATCAGGGAGTTCACGGTTCACGTATTGCTGAAGCCTGGATTGGAGAATTTTGAGCATTACTTTACTAGCATGTGAGATGAGTGCAATAATGTGGTAGTTTGAGCATTCTTTGGCATTGCCTTTCTTTGGAATTGGAATGAAAACTGACCTTTTCCAGTCCTGTGGCCACTGCTGAGTTTTCCAAATTTGCTAGCATGTTGAGTGCAGCACTTTCACAGCATCATCTTTCAGGATTTGAAACAGCTCAACTGGAATGCCATCACCTCCACTAGCATTGTTCATAGCGATGCTTTCTAAGGCCCACTTGAGTTCACATTCCAGGATATCTGGCTCTAGATTAGTGATCACATCATCATGATTATCTGGGTCATGAAGATCTTTTTTGTACAGTTCTTCTATGTATTCTTGCCACCTCTTCTTAATATCTTCTGCTTCTGTTAGGTCCATACCATTTCTGTCCTTGATCGAGCCCATCTTTGCATGAAATATTCCCTTGGTATCTCTAATTTTCTTAAAGAGATCTCTAGTCTTTCCCATTCAGTTGTTTTCCTCTGTTTCTTTGCATCGATCACTGAAGAAAGCTTTCTTATCTCTTCTTGCTATTCTTTGGAACTCTGCATTCAGATGCTTATATCTTTCCTTTTATCCTTTGCTTTTTGCCTCTCTTCTTTTCACAGTTATTTGTAAGGCCTCCCCAGACAGCCATTTTGCTTTTTTGTATTTATTTTCCATGGGGATGGTCTTGATCCCTGTCTCCTGTACAATGTCACGAACTTCATTCCATAGTTCATCAGGCACTCTATCTATCAGATCTAGGCCCTTACATCTATTTCTCACTTCCACTGTATAATCATAAGGGATTTGATTTAGGTCATACCTGAATGGTCTGGCGGTTTTCCCTATTTTCTTCAATCTGAGTCTGAATTTGGTAATAACGAGTTCATGATCTGAGCAACAGTCAGCTCCTGGTCTTGTTTTTGTTGTCTGTATAGAGCTTCTCCATCTTTGGCTGCAAAGAATATAAAAGAAAAAAAAAATAGAAGTATGGTAAGAATTAAAGATTATTTCTTCAATTTTTAGTTTTGACAAGTTATCAAAACCAAACTAGGAAGGGGCACACCAAAGAAGGAGCAGATTTGAATGAGGAAGGTGAGTTTAGTGTGGATATACAGATAAGGAGGCATTTAAAAGACATTTAAATGCAAAAGAGTTCTGGTCATATGTATCTGAAGTTCTTGGGCTCAGTCTGAACTGAAGAGAGACACTGAATAATGAATGAAACCATGGATGTGGATGATATCATCCAGAGAGAGCAAAATCAGTGAAAAGAATGCTGAGGACAAAATCCCAAGAAATACCAGTATTTCAGGGACAAGGAGAGAAAAGGAAACTGAGGGAAATGGGTCAGAGTTCAGAGGAAAAGTGAGGTAGGAATAATTCATGGGAGCCAAGAGATAGGAAGAATTTCAAGTAAATAGTGATCAATCATGTCTTTGATTGACGAATTTTTATAACAAGTTGCAAGGGTAATTGATCCTTAACATCAGTCTTTTCTTCTTTTTTCTTTAGTGTTCTTTTGTATTTTGACCAGAAAAAAAAAAAAAGCAGCCTTTATTAATCCCACATAGATTCTATTAATGCATACTCTTTGTGTATAGTGGCCTAGAGTATTCTTATAATTAGTGATAGGGATAATCTTTTCTGGACTTTTGATCCAAATGGGCTTGGATTTGCAACCTGATAGTGGGCCAGTTACTTGCACTGTTTAGCCTCAGTTTCTGCATTCATTAACAAAAGACCCATGTATTTTATGAATATTAGAAAAGTGCTTGGAAAATATTTAGCCTATAATTGTAACTCAATTAAATTTAGCTGTATTACATTTTCTAGGTCACATAGAACATTTATTTCTGAATCAGTGGAAAAATTTCAAGTTTATATTTTGAAAAGTAATTTGTGTTTTGAATAAATATATTTTATTTATATTTCATAGGAATTTTTGACCTCTAACTTAATTGTTAATTTTAATTTATACACAAATCTAAATGCATATTTGTCTAAACTGTTTCTAAGTCCTGCAAGAGGGTAACTTTGTTGGGAATCTGTGGACCATTTGGAGAAAAAATTGGTTCAGAATGGATTAAAGGGATTAATAGATTCTCCTAATTGTATGCACAATTGTGCGTTCTTGAGAGTGGCATGTGTATTTGCATGTATGTGTGTGTAAACAGAGAGACAGTCTAAATTTTTGAATAGATTATCAATGAATTTCAGTCCACTCACACACACACACATGGCCCACAGCCCTAAAGGAGTTATACACAGATTAGATAAACAGTACTCCATTCCCTATCTTCTTCATTTCAAAAGCCAGTTAGATTTTATTTTTTAAACTAACCAAGAATTTTTCCACAAACTTCATCTCCAATAACTTCTTCCTCATCATAGAAAATAACCAGTGTGTCCTAGCTGGGAAAATGCTTGGTTTGGTATTCTGCCTGTTAAACTATTATCGTATTATTTTTATTTCTTCTCTTAACTATCAAAAGCTCTACACATTGCACATCAACTCCTATTTTTATCATGACTTGCCTTTTCCTTTAACCATCACCACTACTGCAACAGTGTTCTTGAAGGTCATCAGTGATTTACAGATTAGTAAATTCCATTGTTCCTTAGTCACAGTCTTTTAATAACTTGCAGAACTTGACATAGCTGATTACCCCCTGTTTTTGAAACTCATTTCTCCTTGATAATATAATTAGCTAGTGATTATATGCCAAGGGTCTATATTAATTACTTATATTCTTACACAACTGTAAGAAACAGGCATCACTATTGTTTTCATTTTGTGTATGGAGAAATTACAGATTTGTAGTTAAGAATATTTGCCTAACCACAAAGTATTCAGGGCATCAGATCCTAAAGTCAGTTTTGCCTTCCATTCACATTAAAGTGTCCTGATTAGTATAGTGTATATAAGATAGCCATCACTCTGTGTGACAGTGGTTAGCTAACTTCTAATTTGAGTAGAAAGATGTTTCCCTCAAAGTTACTTCTTTAACAATTTCCATTTACTCAGTGAATAAAATGCCACCTGGAGAAGGCAATAGCAACCCACTCTAGTACTCTTGCCTAGAAAATCCCATGGATGGAGGAGCCTGGTAGGCTGCAGTCCATGGGGTCGCGAAGAGTTGGACACGACTGTGACTTCACTTTCACATTTCACTTTCATGCATTGGAGAAGGAAATGGCAAACCACTCCAGTGTTCTTGCCTGGAAAATCCCAGGGACGGGGGCGCCTGGTGGGCTGCCATCTATGTGGTCGCACAGAGTTGGACATGCCTGAAGTGACTTAGCAGCAGCAGCAGCAGCAGCAGCAAAATGCCACCAAATGGAAAAATGAATGAATACCACCAGATTTTAAAATGAATAAATGAGTCTTTATATGCGGCACAAACATTGGATGCTTCATTATTTGGCCAACCTACATAATCTTTATAGGAATGTTATTTGATGACCAGTAGTCAGAGAGTTCATTTCAGGTTTTCCCTTACATGTTTTTGGATTCCAATAAACGTAATGAGGAATGTCTTAAAGATCATTGACCTAAGTCAAAATTCCTGCAGTCTTCATAGTGTCCTTACTTGCCTCCAATTTGATAAATCTACTAGAGTCATAAATAAAAAGTTCAATGTTATCTTAGAAATTGAAAGGTAAAAAATTGTGATGTAATACTTTTCTTTGAACAAGCCACTATACTTCTCCAGCAAAAATTATACCTAAACTATAACCATTGTTTGCTTATTTTTGCTTATATCCTTATTTTTTAAAACGCAATTTCTCATTGTTGCTGCTGTTCAATCACTCAGTCTCTTTGCAACCCCATGGACTGTAGCACACTAGGCTTCCCTATCCTTCACCATCTCCCAGAGCTCACTCAAACTCACGGCCAATGAGTCAGTGATGCCATCCAACCATCTCATCCTCTGTCATCCGCTTCTCCTCCTGCATTTAATCGTTCCCATCATGGTGGCCAAAATATTGGAACTTCGGCTTCAGCATCAGTATTTCCAATTAATATTCAGGACTGATTTCTTTTAGGAGGGACTGGTTTGATCTCCACGCTGTCCAAGGGACTCTCAAGGAGCTTCTCCAACACTATAGTTCAAAAGCATCAATTCTTCAGCATTCAGCCTTCTTTATGTCCAAATCTCATATCCATATATGACTACTGGAAAAATCATAGCTTTGACTACATGGACCTTTGTCGACAAAGTGATGTCTCTGCTTTTTAATATGTTACCTAGGTTTGTCATAGCTTTTATTTCAAGAAGCAAGCATCTTTTAATTTCATAGCTACAGTCACCATCTGTAGTGATTTTGAAGCTCAAGAAAATAGTCTGTCACTGTTTCCATTGTTTCCCCATCTATTTGCCATGCAGTAATGGGACTGGAAGCCATGATCTTCATTTTTTGAATGTTGACTTTTAAGCGAGCTTTTTCACTCTCCTCTTTCACCTTCATCAAGAGGTTCTTTAGTTCCTATTCACTTTCTGCCATAAGGGTAATGTCATTTGCATATCTGAGGTTATTGATATTTGTCACAGCAGTCTTGATTCCATTCTGTGCTTCATCCAGCCCAGCATGCTCACGAATAACTTTCTCATCAGTAACCTAAAAAAATATATATATATATGTATATATATAATATTATATATTGTGTTCTTTCCATTCTCATATTTCTATCTTTTTAAACTGACCCATGAAAATTTCAAGTGATTTAGAAATCTTAAGAGCCAAAATATTATTGCAATCTCACCACTAAGGGGTAATCACAGTAAATAGATCTTTCTGGACTTTTCTTTTTATGTGTATAGACCTAAAGTGAGCAGTAGAATACTATAAATATAAAATACATACATATATATAATTTTAATAACAATATTAATCTATAAGCATATTTTATTAATGTTTTATTTCATGAAAAGTCTTCTCTCAGTTTATAAGACCTATCTTATTTTCTTTTACTGCTATGTAATGCCATTGGAAAAGACTTTGATGCTGGGAGGGATTGGGGGCAGGAGAAGAAGGGGACGACAGAGGATGAGATGGCTGGATGACATCACTGATTCGATGGATGTGAATCTGAGTGAACTCCGGGAGTTGGTGATGGACAGGAAGGCTTGGCGTGCTGTGATTCATGGGGTCACAAAGAGTTGGACATGACTGAGTGATTGAAATGAACTGAACTGAATGCCATTGTGCAAAGTTGCTATTAAATGTAGTCAGTACCCTCTGGATCAACATTTATATTGTTTCCCATTTTTTATGTTACAAACAGAATAGCACTAAAGCTATCTGAGTACCTGTGTTAATATTCCTATAGGATTAATTCCTGGAAATGAAATTACTATATTGAACAATGTGTATTTTTGCTTTTAGTCCATATTATTAATGTCCTTTCCTCAAAAAGTATTATTTATATTTACAGCAACCAAGATGTAAGAATAATTGGTTTTCTATGACCTGCTAACACTAATCATTATCAGTTTCTTGAATCTTCACTTGTCCTAATGTGTGAAGTTAAGTTCAGTTCAGATCACTCAGTCGTGTCCAACTCTTTGGGACCCCATGGACTGCAACATCCCAGGATTCCCTGTCCATCACCAACTCCTGAGGCTTGTTCAGACTCATGTCCATCAAGTCAGTAATGCCATCCAACCATCTCATCCTCTGGAATCCCCTTCTCTTCCTGCCTTCCATCATTCCCAGCATCAGGGTCTTCTCCAATGAATCAGTTATTTGCATCATGTGGCCAAAATATTGGAGCTTCAGTTTCAGCATCAGTCCTTCCAACGAATATTCAGGACTGATTTCTTTAGGATTGACTGGTTTGATCTCCTTGCAGTCCAAGTTACTCTCAAGATTCTTCTCCAGCACCACAGTTTGAAAGCAGCAATTCTCCATCTTTCTTAATGGGCCAGATCTCACATCAACACATGGCTACTGAAAAAACCATAGCTTTGACTAGACAGAACTTTGTTAGTAAAGTAATGTCTCTGCTTTTTAATATGCTGTCTAGGTTGGTCATAGCTTTTCTTCCAAGGAGTAAGTGTCTTTTAATTTCATGGCTGCAGTCACAATATGCAGTGATTTTGGAGTTCAAGAAAATAAAGTCTGTCACTGTTTCCATTGTTTCCCCATCTATTTGTCATGAAGCGATGGGACCGGATGCCAAGATCTTAGTTTTCTGAATTTTGAGTTTTAAGCCAGCTTTTTCACTCTACTCTTTCACATTCATCAAGAGGCTCTTTAGTTCCTCTTCACTTTCTGCCATGGGGATGGTATCATCTCCATATCTGAGATTGTTGATTTTTCTCCCAGAAATCTTGATGCCAGCTTGTGCTTCATCCAGCACAGCATTTCGCATATGTAGTCTGCATATAAGTTAAATTAGCAGGTGACAATATGCAGCCTGGACATACTCCTTTCCCAATTTGGAACCAGTCCATTTTCCCATGTCTGCAATACTGAGGAAACACACACTTGGAGGGCAGAAATAAAACTTTGTTCGAACCAGGATCCAGGAGGAAGGAGCAGTGTCCCCACAAGAGACTGAGCCTAACATGCCTATGAGTGTGCAAGAGTCTCAGATGGAGGCATGATTCAATAGTGGCCTGTGGTGGGGTCAGGGACACTGTGTATCATAGTGTGGGCATAAGTTCTCAGGCCAAAAAACAGGGAAGGAACAAAGCCCAGCCCATCAACAGAAAATTGGATTAAAGGTTTATTGAGCATGACCCCACCCATCAGAACAAGACCCAGATGCCCCTACAGTCTCTCCCATCAAGAAGCTTCCAGAAGCCTTTTATCCTTGTCCATAAGAGAGCAGACATGATGAAAACCACAGTCAAAGAAAACTAACCAAACTGCTCATGTGTATCACAGCCTTGTCTAACTCAATGAAACTATGAGCCATGGCGTGTAGGGCCATCCAAGCCGGACGGGTCATGGTAGAGAGTTCTGACCCTTCTGGAGAAGGGAATGGCAAGCCACTTCAGTATTCTTGCCTTGAGCCCCATGAAGTGTATGATGGGTCTAAATGACATCTAATTGATGCTTTAATTTGCATATTTTTGATTAATAGTAAGGTTAAGAATATTTTCCTGAATCTATAAGACCTTTTATCTCTTTCTGTGTGAACTGTTGTTCTTTCACTTTACCAATGTTTTCTTTATTTGAGGGAGTATTTTACAAACTATAGAAATGAATTCTTTGTCATGATGTTGAAGATTATTTTTCTACTATTTTTCTATGTGCCTTTGGCTTCCAGCTTCATTTAGGATGCCTTTTACCATACAGACATTTACAATTTTTATATAGTCAAATCTGTGAGCCATTTTCTTCATGGCTTCTAGATTTCATGCTATGCTTATAAAGGTATTCCTATCCTTAAAACTGTAGAATATTGTTCCACATTTTTTTTAGAATACTTTATGGTTTTATATTTTATATTTATAATGCTAACTCTTTGGGGATTTATTATGTGTGTTAGGTACTAATCTTTATTTTTTTCTATTTTATTTATTTGAAAAGCTATTTTTTTTTTTTTTTTTACTATTTCTTTGAACTGATACATTTGTGCAAATCTCCTGTAATCATGACTGAATTTGAGCTTGAACAGTTCTGCATTTTATCTCTTCCCAAGTTCTCGTTTTTGCAGTTCTTCATCTCCCTGTCCTGACAGTCTTACATGGTCATACTTGCTAGTTTTGATGTGTTTATTATCTGCTTTCTTGGTCCACCTATTACTTTCCTAGGTTTTCCCCATGTTTGTTGCCATCTGATCAGCTACTCTTGTTTCTATCTCCAAAATTCATTACAAATATTTCCAACTTTCACCATTTCCAGCCCACAATTCTAGTGCAAGTCAATTATACTTTTCTAATAATTTAGTACTGAATATCCCGCTACTGCCATTTCCTCTCCCCACTCACTTTACATACCAGAGCCAATGGTTCCCTTCAGAATTGAAGCAAAATACTGTTTTTTTCTTACTTAATACCCTCCAATGGTTTTCAGTTTCTTGGAGTAAAATTGCAACTCTTTTAACAGACTTGGACTCTAAGCATGATCTGTCTCTCATCCATCTTTTTGCCATGTTCCACCATGTTGGAGTTCACTCAGTCTTCTTTTTGGTTCGTACACATGATTTAATCCTTTCTTTCTATTTTCTATGACTTTGCATTTTCCATTCTCATTTTTGGGGATGGGAAGTCCTCTAATGCAGTTTTTGTTGAGTAGCTTTTTCTGGATCTTCAGGACTCAGGTCAAAGTCATTGCCTAAGAGAAATCTTCCATGACAACCTCTGTAGAGTAAGCTCTCTCACACTAAACTCCATTTACTTTGTACTGCATTGCCAACCCTATTATAATCTTTGCTTTTTTTTACAATCTGTAATTGTTATTTTCATTTGTTTACATATTTATCATCTATATTCCCAGTAGAATAAAAACTCCCATACCCAGGACTTTATTTGCCTTGTTAAACAATATATCCTCATAGCCTTACTCAATACCTGGTACAAAACAAGAATCAGTATGTATCTTTGAATACATGAATGAACAATGTGTTATGAGTATTCTCTTCACTCATCTTTGGGACATTCTTAAGATAGCTAAGATTTTTCATGTATTTTTTAATATAAATTTATTTATTTTCATTGGAGTTTAATTACTTTACAATATTGTATTTGTTTTGCCATATATCAACATGAATCCACCACAGTTATACACGTGTTCCCCATCCTGAACCCCCCTCCCTCCTCCCTCCCTCTACCATCCCTCTGGGTCATCCCAGTGCACCAGCCCCAAGCATCCAATATCATGTATTTTAGAAGAAAATTGAGCAGAGCATGTAAAGACAATAAGGTATTGGGTTTATTCCTTATATTAAGCATATATATGTTTTTTCTCATTTGTTTTCATTAGAGTCACTTGATGCAATGGGCTAGGTAAGGAGGAAGATAAGTCTTATGAAAAACAAAGTGGAAGTATTAATGCAAATTGATTTATATTGCATTGGCCTGAAGGTACTTTGATGAATTTAAATCTGGTAGAAAAGAACTTCTAGGTACTTATAACATGTAGTCTATGCTGACAAAAGAACTAGAAAATACTGATTCAGTACTCTTTCAGAGTAGAAGAAAACACACGTGGGAAGCCCAGGTGTATTAGTAAGCATGCTCAAGAGAATCATCTGTTCAGATGATCTGTTCATTGGCTGCTTCCTTGAGTGAGTGAGTGAGTGAAAGTCACTCAGTTGTGTCAGACTCTTTGCAACCCCATGGACTGTAGCCCACCAGGCTCCTCTGTCCATGAATTCTCCAGGCAAGAACACTGGAGTGAGTTGCCATTTCCTTCTTAGCGAATCTTCCCAACCCCAGGGATTGAACCTGGGTCTCCTGCATTGCAGGCAGACACTTTACTGTCTGAGCCATCAAGCCCTGCTTCCTTAGCACTTCTTAAAGTTCATGAAATTAGAAGACATGTGAAAGAAGGCATCTGTAGTCAAATGTACAATGAAAACCTGTCAATTCTTGATTATCTACACTGAATTTTCTATACATTTCACAATTTGCCAGTTTCAATAGCCCTTATCCATCCTGTTTGAAACTAATTTATTCTTGTTTAAATTGCTTAAATTTAAGCTATGTATATAATCTTACCTTGGAAAGTTGGAGAAGCATTTCACTATTTCTCTGCTCCAATGATTTAAAATCAAGATAAATATATATTTTCTGAAAAAACTGTGTATATGCTTTCTTTTTTGTAATGAAAAACATGTCAGTCCAAATGGTTCCCTTTTTGCTCTGATTACCAAGGAGCTCAATTTTCACATTTATTGATCAGTAACAACACTGGCCCCCAGTTGAAAAACAAACAAACAAAAAAAAGGAGCTTTGCATCATTTTTCTAGATTCCACATATATATTAGTACATGATATTTGTTTTTATCTTTCTGAATTATTTTACTCTGTATAATAGTCTCCAAGTCCATCCACATCTCTACAAATGATCCATCTCTTTTATGGTTGAGCAATATTCCATTGTATATATGTTGTATATATGTACCACATCTTCTTGGGCTTTCCACGAGGCAGTAGTGGTAAAGGACCCACCTGGCAATGCAGGAAACTTAAGAGATGCCTGTCTACACCTGTGTTGGGAAGATTCTCCGGAGAAGAGTGTGGCAACCCACTCCAGTATTCTTGCTGGAGAATCTCATGGACAGAAGAGATTCATAGGGTTGCATAGAATTCATAGAGTCCATAGGGTTGCATAGAGTCAGATATGACTGAAACGACTTAGCATGCACACACCACATCTTCTTTATCCATTCATTTCTTGTTTGACTTTTAGATTGTTTCCCTGCCCTGGCTATTGTAAATAGTGCTGGAATTAACACTAGGGCAGAGAGATCCAGGCATAGAGAAGGGGCATATGGACACAGCAGGGGGAAAGGAAGGCTTGGACGAATGGGGAGTGTATGACACTATCTCGGGTAAAATAATTATTGAGAATCTGCTATAAAGCACAGAAAGCCCATCTTGGTGATCTGTAATGACCTATATATGTAAGATGGGGCTTGGGGGTGAAAAGGAGGTGTCATATGTATACATATAGCTGTTTCACTTCAGTGTAAAGCAGAGACCAACACAACATTGTGAAGCAATTATACTCCAATTAAAAAAAAAAGCTTTGTTTATATATTTTGTTTTTCTAAACTAATATATATAATATAAATAATATGAGTTTTATATATGATACAATGTAGATATTGAACATTGTATAAATAATGCATAAACATTGTATATATAAGATACATAAATATATCTTATAAGACTGTACACATCATTTTAAGAAAGAAGCACAAAGGTACAATATCTATAAATTCAGACTGTAGACGATACCCTTTTTTGATCAGCTTTTGCTTGAATAGTTAACTTTCGTATATGTACTTTCTGTATATTGTATATGCCTTGGAAGATGATATATCGATAGATAGATAACCTGTCAATTCTGTTAGATTGTGAGTTGAGGACAAGTATTAACCTCAGATATGCAGATGACACCACCCTTATGGCAGAAAGTGAAGAGGAACTAAGAAGCCTATTGATGAAAGTGAAAGTGGAGAGTGAAAAAGTTGGCTTAAAGCTCAACATTCAGAAAACGAAGATCATGGCATCCGGTCCCATCACTTCATGGGAAATAGATGGGGAAATAGTGGAAACAGTGTCAGACTTTATTTTGGGGGCTCCAAAATTACTGCAGATGGTGAATGCAGCCATGAAATTAAAAGACGTTGACTCCTTGGAAGGAAAGTTATGATCAACCTAGGTAGCATATTCAAAAGCAGAGACATTACTTTGCTGACTAAGGTCCATCTAGTCAAGGCTATGGTTTTTCCTGTGGTCATGTATGGATGTGAGAGTTGGACTGTGAAGAAGGCTGAGCACCGAAGAATTGATGCTTTTGAACTGTGGTGTTGGGGAAGACTCTTGAGAGTCCCTTGGACTGCAAGGAGATCCAACCAGTCCTTTCTGAAGGAGATCAGCCCTGGGATTTCTTTGGAAGGACTGATGTTGAAGCTGAAGCTGAAACTCCAGTACTTTGGCCACCTCATGTGAAGAGTTGACTCGTTGGAAAAGACTCTGATGCTGGGGGGGATTGGGGGCAGGAGGAGAAGGGGACGACCGAGGATGAGATGGCTGGATGGCATCACTGACTCGAAGGACGTGAGTCTGAGTGAACTCCGGGAGTTGGTGATGGACAGGGAGGCCTGGCGTGCTGCAGTTCATGGGGTCGCAAAGAGTCAGACACGACTGAGCGACTGAACTGACTGACTGACTGATGGTAACCTTGTTAGTATGTCTGTTCCATGAGTCTATCACTATACTAGGATGTTCTACACTTAATGAATGTCTGCTGACTGATTGTAGGGCAAGAGGAAGAAGGGAAGGAATCCATTTCTTGGTTGGTTATTACAACAACTAATTCCTAGCCAGAATTGAATTAAAATAACATAAATCAAGTTCTTCTCCACATGAATCAAACCCTTCACAATTTTGAAAACAGATATCACAAATCCGCTTTGGACTTCCCCAGGCTAAATAAAACTTCTTTATATGGTATACTTTCTAAAACATTTAGTACTCTAGCTCTGGCATTTTGAATATCTCATGGATCTGTCATAATTTTATTAAAATATATTCACCTAAATTAACCCCATTCTCTTGTCATAAACTGTCCAGAATTAAACCACATTTTTGACACAGATGATTATGATCTGACATGATCGATCCAGGTGAGAATATTAATTCCAGTTATTTAGGCATTATACATATAAAGTGTAGACCAAGATTATTTGAGTTTTAATTAGCCTGTTATATCACTCTGTTCCTGATAAATTCATGGTCAATTAAAACTTAAAACTTTGCTCTTTATCCTACATGAATTGCTACAAATCAACCTCTCCATAAGGTAGTTTTTAAAATTCAAAATGAAAGATTTTACATGTTCAGTTCAGTTCTGTCACTCAGTCATATCCAACTCTTTGTGACCCCATGGACTGCAGCACACCAGGCCTCCTTGACCATCACCATCTCCAGGAGTTCAGGGAAACATCAGTACCATTTTGAGTTATAATTAAACTAGCTGTAAACTATTTTCAACTCCATGTGACTCTTTGCTGTATGATTATCCTCACTGATGATCAAAATTAAAAAACAAGCTGTGGCACCAAGTCATGAACCAATACTCTTTAGGTATGTGTGGTAGTTAAATGTGAATTATCCTAAAATAATGTATAATCAAATTTCTCCATGTTGTTTATAAAAATTGTCATTTCACTGCACTTTTACTTTTTAAACATTAAAACAAACACAAAGGTCATCAAATTTAATTGAAAAGGAAATTTTTAAATCACTCAAGATGGCTAGGGCATTTAAAATTGATACAATGCTTTTGAAAATCAATTGGTCACAGTAGATCAAAGACAATAAAAATTGTGAATCAGTTGAACTCATGAAAACAGGAAAATCTCTAGTCATGAAAATGTTCATTAAAGCTTTACTTAGCAATATGGCTAAATTAATTAAAATCCAACCCAGATTCTTTAAGGAAGAACATCAATCGTAATCCTCTATTTGACTTGTCCCACCAGTCCTGAGTTCAATGATTTTTCCTATTTATTTAGAGACTCTCTATATGTTTGTTTCCTTTCTTTGTATTATTTTGTTTTGTTTTCTTACTGAAAAACCAGTGTCATAATAGAAAAGAAGAAGTGTTCTAGTCAGATATAAACAAGATGTTTTCAAAATGTAATAATGACTATTGGATTTGAATAGAGCTTATTTGAATGGTTTTTAAAAGCATCAGTTGTTTAGAGGGCACAGATCTTCCACACCAGTGCTGACTGATAGCCAAGTAAAGATAGGCACATTGTCCTGGAGGTGGTGTATCTCATGGTTCTGTGCAAATATATGGAAATTCTAGTAGATGAATAATATGAGAAATCACTGTCATTGGCTTTGCCCAACTTCTCTAATCTTCCCCTCACCTCTCATCCTCCCAAGCACAGAAGATATTGAGAGAGATTCAGGAATTCTGTGATAATCTTCTTGGGTCTGAAAGATGCATGAGATTTTGCCATTCTGTAAAGAGAAACATATTTCTACAGAGAAAAGAGTATCATAGAAAAAAAAAGTGTAAAGGTGTATGGACAATTTTGGGTAGCAGAAATGCAGAAGGAAAATAGAGGCAGGGATGGGAGAACAGAGGGTCAAGTGGAAGGTTTGCAAAACTAACTACAGAGGCAGGGAGGAATCTTCAAATTGCCTTGTAAGTTAGGATAATGATTTTATTTCTTTTATTCTGGTCCAGAAGACAACAAGAGTCATTTTAAGCAGTTTATAACATATTTGTGTTCTAGGAAGAATTCTAACACCACTCTTCATCATTCATGTGTAGAGTTTAATGGGATTCCTTTCCATGCCAAATACACAAAGAAATCATTTCCTAGGCATGAAATGCTATTTTGCTACTTCACTTGCTCTTTGTAAAACTCATTATTGTATGTGATTCTGCTCACTTTTTTCCATCAAGAGCTGGTACTTCCAACAACAACAAAAAAAGCACCTCAGAGGGGAACACGTGTACACCCGTGGCGGATTCTTGTTGATGTATGGCAAAACCGATACCATATTGTAAAGTAATTAGCCTCCAATTAAAATAAATGAATTTAAATTAAAAAAAAAAAACTCAGGTTATCATTTCAACCATGTACCTTCAAACAGCAAATCAGGTCTTTTATAATTTGCAGGTTGGAAAAGAGTTGTTATCTATGGGAGGGAAAAAATGAACAAAATATCATTTGTAATATGTTTAAAGGCAAATAAGTCTCCTTAAAGATTGGTGTAGATTCTGATAGAACACTACATATGTATTCCAGGTTAAATTTCAGACTATCTTCCCTCTTTTAAATGATTGATCTTCAGTTCAGTTCAGTTGCTCAGTCGTGTCCGACTCTTTGCGACCCCATGAATCGCAGCACGCCAGGCCTCCCTGTCCATCACCAACTCCCGGAATTCACTCAGACCCACGTCCATTGAGTCAGTGATGCCCTCCAGCCATCTCATCTTCTGTCGTTCCCTTCTCCTCCTGACCCCAATCCTTCCCAGCATCAGTCTTTTCCAAGGAGTCAACTCTTCGCATGAGGTGGCCAATGTACTGGAGTTTCAGCCTTAGCATCATTCCTTCCAAAGAAATCCCAGGGCTGATCTCCTTCAGAAAGGACTGGTTGGATCTCCTTGCAGTCCAAGGGACTCTCAAGAGTCTTCTCCAACACCACAGTTCAAAAGCATCAATTCTTCGGTGCTCAGCCTTCTTCACAGTCCAACTCTCACATCCATACATGACCACAGGAAAAACCATAGCCTTGACTAGATGGACCTTTGTTGGCAAAGTAATGTCTCTGCTTTTGAATATGCTATCTAAGTTGGTCATAACTTTTCTTCCAAGGAGTAAGCGTCTTTTAATCTTGGAAGAAGTTTATTATTCACTTTAGTTGTCACAGATGAGCATCTATACTAAAATTGTGACTTGTCACTCAGTCACATAATGAAGAGTTATAAGAACTGGTTTTTAAAAAGCAAGCTGAAAAGTTGTAAGACTAGAATAATAATTAATACAGTTACAAATAACTGTAAATAACTATATGCTTTTATTTATAGATACAAAAATATATAGCATATACATCAGAATCTGTTGTGTACATATATAATATATTTGTGACTTTAGCATTTAATTCTTATTGTTTTATACACAATTTGTTTATGGCTGTATATTCAGGTCAGTTCAGGTCAGTTCAGTCGCTCAGTTGCGTCTGACTCTTTGCGACCCCATGAATCGCTGCACGCCAGGCCTCCCTGTCCATCACCAACTCCCGGAGTTCACTCAGACTTGCGTCCTTCGAGTCAGTGATGCCATCCAGCCATCTCATCCTCTGTCATCCCCTTCTCCTCCTGCCCCCAATCCCTCCCAGCATCAAAGTCTTCTCCAATGAGTCAACTCTTTACATGAGGTAGCCAAAGTACTGGAATTTCATATATTATGAAAACATAATTGGTTATAAAAATATGCCTCATTTTACAGAAATGAAAAATCATAGATTAGAAACCAAGTGTGAATATTTAATAGAGAAGGAATTCTTGCTGAATTTTTAATTTTTTTTTCAAAATAACAATAGCTTTACTTATCCTGCACTTTATTTCAAAGGGTAATTTTACATTTCGTGATAGTAATACTCCAGTGCTTTTAAGTTAATAGAGTGCAACCAATGTGCTCAGTTTGGTAGAATAGCATGTGCAGGTGAGCATGCTCAGTAGCTCAGTCATGTCTGACTCTTTGCAACCCCCATGGACTATTGCTTGCCAGGCTCCTCTCTCCATGGGATTTCTCAGGCAAGGATACTGGAGTGGGTTGCCATTGCCCCCTTTGAGGGATCTTCCCAGCCCAGTGCCTGAACACACATCTCCTGCAACTGCTGCATTGGCAGATGGATTCTTTACCAATAAGCCACCCAGGAAGCCCCAGAATAGTAAATAATTAGAGACACTTAATATATAAGATATAACATCAGTGAAAAAATATAGGCTCTCTTTGATTCCATTTTCATAAGAACCATAATACATACAAGAGATTTAAAGTTACCATACTAAAGTTTTGGTAATGATTGTTTTCCTTTAATGTTATTATGCAGAATTTTTGTTTTTAATTTACATATTTCTGAGGTTTTTATGTTTACAAAAAGCATACATTTAGAGTTTTCTGAATAACAATATTTAACTAAAAGAACATATTGTGCTCTCACCACTAAGTATTCTATTTGTCTTGCCCTATTAAATGTGACAGATAACCTATGGAGATCTTTAGACATTTAAGCCAATATCAGATCTTGATGTCAGGCTATCATGTTCACTTATCAGTCACCATGTTTGATGTCTTTGTTTATGTACATTCATTATTTTAAAATGGAAATATCAGCCTGAATTACTTAAAAGTATTAAAATTAAATCATTATGTTTACTTTAAAAGAATCAAGAGACCATTTGGTGATTACAAGCATTTTTCATTGCCAATTAAAATATATAACTTACCACGTCTAATAGTATATATTATTTTCAGTTCTGTAGAAAGCATACTAACTGGGTGCCTGGGTTGATGGCTTTTGAATATCTGGTCACTGTCTTTCAGTCATCTTTTTTGATCACCCTGGGCTTCCCCTGTGGCTCAGCTGGTAAAGAATCTGCCTGCAATGTGGGACACAATCATGAAGGCAATGTGTTTATACAACTATAATAATTGTAGTAATATTTACAATTGTGCATGAGTCATCTACTAGTATGGGGATGTCAATAAAGAATTATTTTCTATGGTTTTTTAGTCTCTACAGTCACATTGCCTTCAGAATGTTGACATTCTCCCCCTGGAATGTAAGCTCCTGGTTGACTAGGTTCCCATTGTTTTTGCGAATGAATCCCTACTGCTTGGTTCATGGAACAATGCCTAGCATATATCATTAAATTACTGCCTATTGAGTTTATGGTTATGAGAATGGGGAAATTTATGATGACATAGTAGTGTTTATTTTTTTTCAAACTTTAGACTTTTTCTTTGTATTGAGGTATAGCCAATTAACCATTGTGTTAGTTTCAGGCGAACAGCAAAGGGACTTAGCCATACTAGAAACTACTGTTTTAAATCAAATTTTTGAGCATCCAGTTAAGAATTGTGGCAGATTCTGTGTTAATGTCTATAGACACTATAAAACCATGAAAAACAATTCTTTATTGGCATCCCCATATGAATAGATGACTCATGAATAATTGTAAATATATTATAGCTGTAGAAACACATTCCCTTCAGGATTTAGAGGCTAAGAATTCTATATTTAGAATCTCCAAGTGAGAAGGGACAGCCTAACAAATGGCCTTCCCTCTGAGTTCATATATCTCAAGAGGATTGTTTCACCTGAATTATTGATACTTCCAGGATGCCTGCACATAACAGGGATATCTCAGCTCTCCATTTAAAATTCTGACCCAAGCATCAATAGTTTCTTCTCGTTTCTACTCCAAACTTTGTTTTTTTTACACAGCATCCATAAAAGTTTAGACCCCTCAAAATTCTGACATTTCTACCTGGCTTCCAAGACAACTTTTTGTGTGTCTAGTGTGCCAAGCGATATTCCATTCTGGAGACCCAAGCCTCTTTGCTCTTAAGTGAAATACTAGCTACTGATGACCACTGAAAATCTCAATGTAATGTGGCAGATATTATGATTACATTACAGAGGAGGCAGCTAACTCTGCATGTGTAAGTGTTTTTATAATGTACTTTTAAAGGCATTTTCTCTTTTACCTCCTCAAGGGGAGAGGACAGTTTGACTGTCTCTTATAAGGCCAAGATAATAGATTCAAGAGAAGATTTAATACTAATTTGGTTAATGAAGTAAGATTGGATGATCTAGTCAGATGCCAGAATTTATATGGAATATAATACCAAATATAAAATATAAAACCAATATAAAATAAAACCATCTTCTTTGTCAGTCCCAGGTTTTAATCAACAAGTATGAATCGGAATGGCTCATATTGTCTCATAGACATCAAAATACTTATCACTTCTATATACAGTATTCCTTAAGCATCTGTAAGTGTTTGCCACCAAGCTATTCTGCCCCTGTTAATATGCAGATTTTAAGCGTTCAGTTGTCAGTTTAGTTAATTGACTGCTCTTTGGCAACAGTCTTTTTTCTTCATTGTGCTGCACATTTTATTGAAAAGAAATATTAGATATGTGTTAGATGTGATATTGCAATATTTATCGCTTATAATTTGCTGGAAAAGTATAAACAACTTGATGTGAAATAAGAGAATAAGATGATGTTAAATGAGAATATGGATAATTGCCAAAGAAAGAATATCAGAAGAGGCCATTCTTTATAAACATAAACTTTCAGTTCAGTTCAATTCAGTTCAGCCACTCAGTCGTGTCCGACTCTTTGTGACCCCATGAATCACAGCACACCAGGCCTCCCTGTCTATCACCAGTTCCCGGAGTTCATTCAAACTCATGTCCATCCAGTCGGTGATGCCATCCAGCCGTCTCATCTCATCCTCGGTCGTCCCCTCTTCACAGTCCAACTTTCACATTCATACATGACTACTAGAATAACCATAGCCTTGACTAGATGGACTTTTGATGGCAAAGTAACGTCTCTGCTTTTGAATATGCTATCTAGGTTGGTCATAACATTCATTCCAAGGAGTAAGCATCTTAATTCATGGCTGCAGTCACCATCTGCAGTGATTTTGCAGCCTAAAAAAATAAAGTCTGACACTGTTTCCACTGTTTCCCCATCTATTTCCCATAAAGTGATGGGACCGGATGCCATGATCTTCGTTTTCTGAATGTTGAGCTTTAAGCCAAATTTTTCACTCTCTTCTTTCACTTTCATCAAGAGGCTTTTTAGTTCCTCTTCACTTTCTGCTATAAGGGTGGTGTCATCTGCATATCTGAGGTTATTGATATTTATCGTGGCAGTCTTGATTCCAGCTTGTGCTTCTTCCAGCCCAGTGTTTCTCATGATGTACTCTGCATAGAAGTTAAATAAGCAGGGTGACAATATACATGTTTGATGTACTCCTTTTCCTATTTGGAACCAGTCTGTTATTCAATGTCCAGTTCTAACTGTTGCTTCCTGACCTGCATACAGGTTTCTCAAGAGGCATGTCAGGTGGTCTGGTAAACTTTAATAAAGTTTAATAAATTAAAATCTTGTCATAAAAGTATTTGGAAGGGTAAATAGAGGCATAAATGAAAGAGAGTTGAACAGAGAAAGCACACATACTGACCTCTTGAAAAGGCAGTAGGACAGCCCAGAAAAGTGTCTCATTGGATCCAGGTTGAGTTAGAGTGAGGGGAGACAGGTAGGGCAGCCCATTGTAAATTCAGGAATGTGGAAGCCAAGAAAGGGAGCTGATAACAAGGAACATCTTAAGGCTTGAGCAGGAGACCTGCGTTATGAAAAGTAGAATTCAGGGGTCATTATTTTGGCATGCTATGCATGATCAACAAGAGAGAAAAGAGGGCAGATGCCAGAACATAAATGAACCCGAACAAAATGTCACTCATCTCTGGTTACTCTCAATGTTCTGGGTTCCCTTCAATCTATAGTTTTAACTGACTTCTCATCTTATCTCCTCATAAGAATCTACTCTAGACACTTCTGTTTACTTATATTTCCCACTTTCCAACCTCTTTTCTTTCTCACTCCTATCCAGCTTCAAAGACAATAAATTGCACTGCTTTAAATGTCTTTCCACCTTTACATAGGTAGAAGCACTTCCATCCTTTTAAGCGAGGTTCTTGTGGAGGGAGGAAAGTATAGACTTGAGGTAGACATAGATTCAATTCCCATCATTGTCACTCAACTGTGAATTTTTGACGAGATAAACTCAGCAGTGGCCACAGGACTGGAAAAGGTCAGTTTTCATTCCAATCCCAAAGACAGGCAATGCCAAAGAATGCTCAAACTACTGCAAAATTACACTCATCTCACACGCTAGTAAAGTAATGCTCAAAATTTTCCAAGCCAGGTTTCAGCCATATGTGAACCATTAACTTCCAAATGTTCAAGCTGGTTTTAGAAAAGGCAGAGGAAACTGAGATCAAATTGCCAACATCCGCTGGATCATCAAAAAAGCAAGAGTTCCAGAAAAACATCTATTTCTGCTTTATTGACTATGCCAAAGCTTTTGAATGTGTGGATCACAATAAACTGTGGAAAATTCTGAAGGAGATGGGAATACCAGACCACCTGACCTGCCTCTTGAGAAACGTGTATGCAGGTAAGGAAGCAACAGTTAAAACTGGACATGGGACAAAAGACTGGTTCCAAATAGGAAAAGGAGTATGTCAGGGCTGTATATTGTCACTCTGCTTATTTAAGTTGTATGCAGAGTACATCATGAGAAACACTGGGCTGGAAGAAGCATAAGGTGGAATCAAGACTGCCACGAGAAATATCAACAACCTCAGATATGCAGATGACACCACCCTTATGGCAGAAAGTGAAGAGGAACTAAAAAGCCTCTCGGTGAAAGTGAAAGAAGAGAGTGAAAAAGCTGGCCTAAAGCTCAACATTCAGAAAATGAAGATCATGGCATCCGGTCCATTCACTTCATGGGAAATAGATAGGGAAACAGTGGAAACAGTGTCAGACTTTATTTTTTTAGGCTGCAAAATCACTGCAGAAGGTGACTGAAGCCATGAAATTAAAAGACGCTTGCTCCTTGGAAGAAAAGTTATGACCAACCTAGGTAGCATATTCAAAAGCAGAGACATTACTTTGCTAACAAATCTGTCTACTCAAGGCTATAGCTTTTCTAGTGGTCATGTATGGATGTGAGATTTGGACTGTGAAGAAAGCTGAGTGCTGAGGAATTGAGGCTTTTGAACTGTGATGTTGGAGAAGACTCTTGAGAGTCCTTGGACTACAAAGAGATCCAACCAATCGATTCTAAAGGAGATCAGTTCTTGGTGTTCATGGGAAGGACTGATGCTAAAGCTGAAACTCCAGTACTTTGGCCACCTCATGCAAAGTGTTGACTCTTTGGAAAAGACTCTGATGCTGGGAGGGATTGGGGGCAGGAGGAGCAGGGGATGGCAGAGGATGAGATAGCTGGATGGCATCACTGACTCGATGCACATGAATTTGAGTAAACTCCGGGAGTTGGTGATAAACAGGGAGGCCTGGCGAGCTATGATTCATGGAGTCGCAAAGATTCGAACATGACTGAATGACCGAACTGACTGACTGAATCGACCTCTTTGAGTTTCTGGAGCCTAAATAATAAATTAAGGGGAATATTAAATTTTTAATTGGAAACATAAAACTATGTGTTAAAATATGTCATATAAATTTTGTTTAGTTATTCTCCTCTGAGGATTGTGTAACTGCAGTAATCATTGAAATAATAATATGTATCATTCACTCACCCTCATGTGAAGAAAATAAAATAGTGACTTTAACGGCTGATGGAGGTAAATGAGCAGGTGTCTCTACTATTAAGAGTTAAAAGATAGTTGAGAGTATGGTTGCTAAGCAGGATATGGAATGAAGATAGAATTAAAGGTCCTACAGCAGTTTATGCTTTATTTTATAGCTAATTAAATTATGAATTTCTGTCTCCTGGAGGAGTCCTTAGGCATTTGGGTAGTCAAGTAGCTGCAGAAAGGTCTGAGTTAAAGACATGGGTTTTACAGTAGTCTGCAGGTAGGTGACAGTTAAAAATATTAACAAGAAGGAGATTGCTGAAATATATGCAGTTAGCTTAAAAAAAAAAGAAAAGGATTCCTGGGGAAGATGAATAACAGGAGAAGGAAGACAAAAGTGGTCATATTTGGTTCATAGGACTTTAAAAATGTAATTTATTTCCAAGCTAAAAATCAGTAGATTGTACATAAGATTTTGTATTTCTAAGTTCTATGGAAAATTACAAAATCTTTATTACAATTCATCAAAATTTCCTAATGACAGCAATAGTGTGAAGATTAGTAAGTGCCCCAGTTAAATCAGATCTCATTTCTCTAGTCAGGTGATAGAAACCTTCAGGCCTACTTCCATTTAGGCCTTATATGCATTTGACTAGATGACTCCTGAGAAAAAGAACAAATAAGCAAGAACAGTTTCTCAGAGATTCACAATCTTGGCATATGCCTCAGAGAGGCGTGGGGAGTAAAACTGAAATATCTGTGATTAGTGAGAGACTACTCTGACTGCCCTGTGGGACAGGGAGAAAGTGGGATGATTTGGGAGAATGGCTTTGAAACATGTATAATATCATATAAGAAACAAATTGCCAGTCTAGGTTTGATGCAAGATACAGGATGCTTGGGGCTGGTGCACTGGGATGACCCAGAGAGATGGGATGGGGAGGGAGGTAGGAGGGGGGTTCAGGATTGGGAACACTTGTACACCCGTGGTGGATTCATGTTGATGTATTGCAAAACCAATACAGTATTGTAAAATAAAGTAAAATAAATAAATAAATAAATAAATAATAAGGTCATTTAAGAAGGCAACCTCCCCAATACCTTGCAGTGTCTAGAACAAATCAGAACATAAATATAGAAACTCCTTGAAGGTAGTTATTCCATTGTGTTCTATGTTGTATTTTATATATTATGAGAAATATTAGTTCTGTATGTGCTTAATAGTTACTAAATGACCTTAATGAAAAGTGCAATTTAAATAGAAGAAATTTACTATTCCACACATGTGTATATCTGCTTGAAAATTATCTGAAAGTCAAGGTTGATGTGTTTTTTTTTTTTTTTTTTTTGGGTCAGGAATCATTGATTTTCATGACTGACAGTGTTGTCATTTCTTTTTGAAAGTTAATTACTTGTGGCTGCTCTGGATCTTGATTGCTGTGTGTGGGCTCTCTCTGGTTGTGAAGCGTGGGGACTACTCTCTAGGTGTGGTGCATGGGCTTCTCATCATGGTGGCTTCTCAGGTTGTGGAGCATGGACTGTAGGGCACATGAGTTTCAGTGGTTGTGGCTCAGGGGCTTAGTTGCCCTGCAGCACGTGAAATTCTTCTGGACTGGGATCAAACCTGTGTCCCCCCAACTGGCAGGCAGAGTCTCAACCACTGGGCCACTGTGGAAGCTCAGTATTGCCATTTCTTAGAAGATTTTTATACGTCTATCTAAAACAGGAGTCCCCAACCTCCGGGATCTAATATCGGATGATCTGAGGTGGAGCTGATACAATAATAATAGAAATAAAATGTAAAATAAATGGAAGGCACTTGAATCAACCTGAAACCATCCCCCTCACCATGGTCCCTGGAAAAATTGTCTTCCATGAAACTGGTCCCTGGATGTTTGGGACCAAAATGTTGTGGACCGCTAATCTAAAGTATGCATTTTTCTGGTTATCAAATGCAAATAAACAGATTCCAAAGTATAAATTAACAAATTCTGCAGCAAGTTGTAAATCTGCTCAGTACAGTATAAGCTTCTCCTGGACAGAGTCTCCAGCTATGTTCTGTTTTATACCCTGAATATAGAATATAGCAAATTATGCAAATTGTAATAAACTCAGGAAATATTTTTGCCTATAGATTTGCATTATTACTCAAGCTGTGAGTCCACAAATTAAGTGTAATTGCACTGGAGTTTTTTTTTTTTTCTTATTTTTTTAAATTTATTTATTTTATTTGGAGGTTAATTACTTTACAATATTGTATTGGTTTTGCCATACATCAACATGAATCCGCCACAGGTATACACGTGTTCCCCATCCTGAACCCCCTTTCCTCCTGCCTCCCCATACCATCCCTCTGGGTCGTCTCAGTGCACCAGCCCGAAGCATCCAGTATCATGCATCGAACCTGGACTGGAGATTCGTTTCATATATGATATTATACATGTTTCAATGTTATTCTCCCGAATCATCCCACCCTCGCCCTCTCCCATAGAGTCCAAAAGACTGTTCTATACATCTGTGTCTCTTTTGGTGTCTCACATACAGGGTTATCATTACTATCTTTCTAAATTCCATATATATGCTTTAGTATACTGTATTGGTGTTTTTCTTTCTGGCTTACTTCATTCCGTATAATAGGCTCCAGTTTCATTCACCTCATTAGAACTGATTCAAATGTATTCTTTTTAATGGCTGAGTAATATTCCATTGTGTATGTGTACCACACTTTCTTATCCATTCATCTGCTGATGGACATCTAGTTTGCTTCCATATCATGGCTATTATAAACAGTGCTGTGATGAACATTGGGGTACATGTATCTCTTTCAATTATGGTTTCCTCCGTGTGTATGCCCAGCAGTGGGATTGCTGGATTAAGGTAGTTCTATTTCCAGATTTTTAAGGAATCTCCACACTGTTTGCCATAGTGGCTGTACTAGTTTGCATTTCCACCAACAGTGTCAGAGGGTTCCCTTTTCTCCACACCCTCTCCAGCATTTATTGCTTGTAGACTTTTGGATTGTAGTCATTCCAACTGGTGTGAAATGATACCTCATTGTGGTTTTGATTTGCATGTCTCTGATAATGAGTGATGTTGAGCATCTCTTAATGTGTTTGTTAGCCATCTGTGTGTCTTCTTTGGAGAAATGTCTATTTAGTTCCTTGGCCCATTTTTTGATTGGGTCTTTTATTTTTCTGGAATTGAACTGCAGGCATTGCTTGTATATTTTTGAGATTATTTGTTTGTCAGTTGCTTCATTTGCTATTATTTTCTCCCATTCTGAAGACTGTCTTTTCACCTTGCTTATAGTTTCCTTTGTTGTGCAGAAGCTTTTAATTTTAATTTGATCCCATTTGTTTATTTTTGCTTTTATTTCCAGTATTCTGGGAGGTGGGTCATAGAGGATCTTGCTGTGATGTATGTCGGAGAGTGTTTTGCCTATGTTCTCCTCTAGGAGTTTTATAGTTTCTGATCTTACATTCAGATCTTTAATCCATTTTGAGTTTATTTTTGTGTATGGTGTTAGAAAGTGTTCTAGTTTTATTCTTTTACAAGTGGTTGACCAGCTTTCCCAGCACGACTTGTTAAAGAGATTGTCTTTTCTCCATTGTATATTCTTGCCTCCTTTGTCAAAGAAAAGGTGTCCCTAGCTGCATGGATTTATCTCTGGGCTTTCTATTTTGTTCCATTGATCTGTATTTCTGTCTTTGTGCTAGTACCATACTATCCTGATGACTGTGACTTTGTAGTAGAGCCTGAAATCAGGCAGGTTGATTCCTCCAGTTCCACTCTTCTTTCTCAAGATTGCTTTGGCTATACGAGATTTTTTATATTTCCATACAAACTGTGAAATTATTTGTTCTAGCTCTGTGAAAAATACCGCTGGTAGCTTGATAGGGATTGCATTGAATCTATAAATTGCTTTGGGTAGTATACTCATTTTCACTATCTAGATTCTTCTGACCCATGAACATGGTATATTTCTCCATCTATTAGTGTCCTCTTTGATTTATTTCACCAGTGTTTTATAGTTTTCTATGTATAGGTCTTTAGTTTCTTAAGGTAGATATATTCCTAAGTACTTTATTTTGTCATTGCAATGGTGAATGGAATTGTTTCCTTAATTTCTCTTTTTATTTTCTCATTATTAGCATATAGGAATACAAGAGATTTCTGTGTGATTTTATATCCTGCATCTTTACTATATTCATTGATTAGCTCTAGTAATTTTCCAATGGAGTCTTTAGGGTTTTCTATGTAGAGGATCATGTCATCTGCAAACAGTGAAAGTTTTACTTCTTCTTTTCCAATTTGGATTCCTTTTATTTCTTTTTCTACTCTGATTGCTGTGGCCAAAACTTCCAGAAGTATGTTGAATAGTAGCGGTGAAAGTGGGCACCCTTGTCTTGTTCCTGACTTTAGGGAGAATGCTTTCAATTTTTCACCATTGAGGACAATGTTTGCTGTGGGTTTGTCATATATAGCTTTTATTATGTTGAGGTATGTTATTTCTATTCCTGCTTTCTGGAGAGTTTTTATCATAAATTGATGTTGCATTTTGTCAAAGGCTTTCTCTCTATCTATTGAGATAATCATATGGCTTTTATTTTTCAATTTGTTAATGTGGTGTATTGCATTCATTGATTTGTGGATATTGAAGAATCCTTGCATCCCTGGGAAAAAGCCCACTTGGTCATGGTGTATGATCTTTTTAATGTGTTGTTGGATTCTGATTGCTAGAATTTTGTTAAGGATTTTTGCATCTATATTCATCAGTGATATTGGCCTGTAGTTTGTGTGTGTGTGTGTGTGTGTGTGTGTGTGGCATCTTTGTCAGGTTTTGGTAGTAGGGTGATGGTGGCCTCATAGAATGAGTTTGGAAGTTTACCTTCCTCTGCAATTTTCTGGAAGAGTTTGAGCTCTTCTCGAAATTTTTGGTAGAATTCAGCTGTGAAGCCATCTGGGCCTGGGCTTTTGTTTGCTGGAAGATTTCTGATTACAGTTTCAATTTCCGTGCTTGTGATAGGTCTTTTAAGATTTTCTATTTCTTCCTGGTTCAGTTTTGAAAAGTTGTACTTTTCTAAGAATTTGTCCATTTCTTCCACGTTGTCCATTTTATTGGCTTATAATTGATGATAGTAGTCTCTTATGATCCTTTGTATTTCTGTGTTGTCTGTTGTGATCTCTCCATTTTCATTTCTAATTTTATTGATTTGATTTTTCTCCTTTGTTTCTTGATGAATCTGGCTAATGGTTTGTCCATTTTATTTATCCTTTCAAAGAACCAGCTTTTGGCTTCGTTGATTTTTGTCATGGTCTCTTTTGTTTCTTTTGCATTTATTTCAGCCCTAATTTTTAAGATTTCTTTCCTTCTACTAACCCTGGGGTTCTTCATTTCTTCCTTTTCTAGTTGCTTTAGTTGTAGAATTAGGTTATATATTTGATTTTTTTTCTTGTTTCTTGAGGTATGCCTGTATTGCTATGAACTTTCCCCTTAGCACTGCTTTTCCAGTGTGCCACAGGTTTTGGGTTGCTGTGTTTTCATTTTCATTCATTTCTATGCATATTTTTATTTCTTTTTTGATTTCTTCTGTGATTTGTTGGTTATTCAGAAGCGTGTTGTTCAGCCTCCATATGTTGGAATTTTTAATAGTTTTTCTCCTGTAATTGAGATCTAATCTTAATGCATTATGGTCAGAAAAGATGCTTGTAATGATTTCAATTTTTTAGAATTTACTAGATTTATGATTTATGGCCCAGGATGTGATCTATCCTGGAGAAGGTTCTGTGTGTACTTGAGAAAAAGGTGAAATTCATTGTTTTAGTGTGAAATGTCCTATAGATATAAATTAGGTCTAACTGGCCTATTGTATCTTTTAAAGTTTGTGTTTCCTTGTTAATTTTCTGTTTAGTTGATCTATCAATAGGTGTGAGTGGAGTATTAAAGTCTCCCACTATTATTGTGTTATTGTTAATTTCCCCTTTCTTACTTGTTAACATTTGTCTTACATATTGTGGTGCTCCTATGTTGGGTGCATATATATTTATAATTGTTATATCTTCTTATTGGATTGATCCTTTGATCATTATGTAGTGTCCTTCATTGTCTCTTTTCACAGCCTTTGTTTTAAAGTCTATTTTATCTGATATGAGTATTGCTACTCCTGCTTTCTTTTGGTCTCTATTTGCATGGAATATCTTTTTCTAGCCCTTCACTCTCAGTCTGTATGTGTCCTCTGTTTTGAGGTGGGTCTCTTGTAGACAACATATATCGGGGTCTTATTTTTGTATCCATTTAGCCAGTCTTTGCCTTTTGGTTGAGGCATTCAACCCATTTACGTTTAAGTTAATTATTGATAAGTATGATCCCATTGCCATTTACTTTATTGTTTTGGGTTTGAGTTTATACTCCCTTTTTGTGTTTCTTGTCTAGAGAATATCCTTTAGCATTTGTTGGAGAGCTGGTTTGGTGGTGCTGAATTCTCTCAGCTTTTGCTTCTCTGTAAAGCTTTTGATTTCTCCTTCATATTTGAATGAGATCCTTGCTGGGTATAGTAATTTGGGCTGTAGGTTATTTTCTTTCATCACTTTAAGTATGTCTTGCCATTCCCTTCTGGCCTGAAGAGTTTCTATTGAAAGATCAGCTGTTATCCTTATGGGAGTCCCCTTGTGTATTATTTGTTGTTTTTCCCTTGCTGCTTTTAATATTTGTTCTTTGTGTTTGATCTTTGTTAATTTGATTAATATGTGTCTTGGGGTGTTTTGCCTTGGGTTTATCCTGTTTGGGACTCTCTGGGTTTCTTGGACTTGGGTGATTATTTCCTTCCCCATTTTATAGAAGTTTTCAACTATTATCTGCTCAAGTATTTTATCATGGTCTTTCTTTTTGTCTTCTTCTTCTGGGACTCCTATGATTCGAATGTTGGGGCATTTAACACTGTCCTGGAGGTCTTTGAGATTGTCCTAATTTCTTTTCATTCGTTTTTCTTTTTTCCCCTCTGATTCACTTATTTATACCATTCTATCTTCTAATTCACTAATCCTATCTTCTGCCTCTGTTATTCTACTATTTATTGCCTCCAGAGTGTTTTTTATCTCATTTATTGCATTATTCATTATATATTGACTTTTTTATTTCTTCTAGGTCCTTGTTAAAACTTTCTTGCATCTTCTCAATCCTTGTCTCCAGGTTATTTATCTGTGATTCCATTTTTATTTCAAGATTTTGGATCATTTTCACTATCATTATTTGGAATTCTTTATCAGGTAGATTCCCTATCTCTTCCTCTTTTTTTTGGTTTAGTGGGCATTTATCCTGTTCCTTTACCTGCTGGGTATTCCTCTGTCTCTTCATCTTGTTTATATTACTGCATTTGGGATGTCCTTTCTGTATTCTGGCAGTTTGTGGAGTTCTTTGTGGAGTTTCCTCGCTGTGGCTGGGGTTGTATAGGTGGCTTGTCAAGGTTTCTTGGTTAGGGAAGCTTGTGTCGGTGTTCTGGTAAGTGGAGCTGGATTTCTCCTCTCTGGAGTGCAATGAAGTGTCCAGTAATGAGTTATGAGATGTCAATGGTTTTGGAGCAACTTTGTTCAGCTTGTATATTGGAGCTCAGGGCTGTGTTTCTGTGTTGCTGGAGAATTTGCATGGTATATCTTGCTCTGGAACTTGTTGGCCCTTGGGTGGTGCTTGGTTTCAGCGTAGGTATGGAGGTGTTTGATGAGCTCCTGTCAATTAATGTTCCCTGGAGTCAGGAGTTCTCTGGTGTTCTCAGCATTTGGACTTAAGCCTCCTGCTTCTGGTTTTCAGTCTTATTTTTACAGTAGTCTCAAGACTTCTCCTTCTATACAGCACCATTGATAAAACATCTAGGTTAAAGATGAAAAGTTTCTCCACAGTGAGGAACACCCAGAGAGGTTCACAGAGTTACATGGAGAAGAGAAGAGGGAGGAGGGAGTTAGAGGTGACCCGAATGAGATGAGGTGGAATCAATAGAGGAGAGACCAAGCTAGCCAGTAATCGCTTCCTTATGTGCACTCCACAGTCGGGACCACTCAGAGATGTTCACGGAGTTATACAGAGAAGAGAAGAGGGAGGAAGGAGACAGAGGTGGCCAGGAGGATAAAAGAGGTGAATGAAAAAGAGAGAGACAGATCTAGCCAGTAATCAGTTCCCTAAATGTTCTCCTGGAGAAGAAAATGGCAACCCACTCCAGTGTTCTTGCCTGGAGAATCCCAGGGACGGGGGAGGCTGGTGGCCTGCCATCTGTGAGGTCACACAGAGTTGGACACGACTGAAGCGACTTAGTAGTAGTAGTAGTAGTAGTTAATGTTCTCCATTGTCTAGAACACACAGAAGTTCACAGAGTTGGGTAGAGAAGAGAGGAGATAGGGAGGAGACACAGTCGACCTGGTGGAGAAAAAGGAGAATCCAAAGGGGGAGAGAGCAGTCAAGCCAGTAATCTTGCTCCCAAGTAAAAATGTGTATTGAAGATTGGGTTAAAGGTTTAAAATTGATAGCAAATACCAAAAAGCAAAGATTAAAAATCTAGAGTAGAGTTTAGAATTTCAAAAATACAATATTAAAGAAAAGAAGAAAAAAAAGAGAAAGTCACAAAAATTATAATATATATATATATATATATATGAAATTTGCTTTTTAAAAGTAGTGTCTTTTATTTTTGCGAAGTAATAGTAGGTTATAAAAGTGAAAATTAAGGGAGCAATAGAGGACTTAAAAATTAAAAAAAAAATTAAATGAAAGAAAAGAATGATAATAAAAATAGTAAAAATATATCTAGGACTTTCTCTGGTGTTGTTGTGGGTATTGTGGGGTCAGTTCATTTTTGGATAGTTCGTTGGTCCGGCTTATATTTCTCAAGATTTATAGGCCTCTTCCTAAGTAGTCGGTACTAATGACAGGGTTTTAATCTATTGCACCTGTCACTTCCAAAGTGGTTCCCTCTGTTTTAGATTCTTCTGTTTGCTAGTCTCTTCAGTGTCTGATTTCTGCCCTGACACAAAGGGGGCGGTGATGGACACTTTTTTTAGGCTCATTTGTTCAGTCGTGCTGTGGGGAGGGAGGGACGCTGCAAACAACACTGGCATGTGCTTGCAGTGTCTCAGCCACACTGGACCTGCCCCCGCTCACGGCATCTGTACCCTCCCTGCCCACACTGCTCAGGCTCTAGGTTGCTTCACCGGGAACTGTCCGAGGCTGGCCCTGGGCTGCATGCACCTCCCAGATCTAAGCCGCTCAGATTCAGGCACTTGGGTAGTCCTTAGAGGCACAGACTCGGTTGGGCTTGCATTTTGTGCCCTTCCCAGGTCCAAGCAGTTCAGGTGATGAGGTGTTTGGTGAGTGCAGTTGCTGCGACTTATTGCCTCCCCTATCCCTGCCGCTCAGTTTTCTGGGTGTACAACCAGCGCACCTTCTCAGGCGGATGTTGACCGTCCAGAACCCCAAGAAGTCTTAGTTAGCAAAGAAGCCTGCTTACAGTTTTGTACATAATGTCTCTCCGGGTCTGCGATTGCCCCCTTCTGGCTCTGGCTGCCTGTCACTGGATGGGAATGGTCTGCAGCCTGCTATCTCTGTTCAGTCCTTTGTTCTGTGTGCTGGCCTGGCAGTGTCTTAAGTTAGGGCTGGCTTTTCACGTGGTAGTTATCCCACAGTCTGGTGTGCTAGCCCAAGTTAGTTCACTCAGGTTGTGCTAGGGGCATTCAGGCCAGATCCTTGCTCAAAGCAATGCAGCCCGCACCTCCCTACCCAGCCCCTGCTTGCTAGTGGCGGGTACAAGAGTCTGTGCTGCTTCTCTGCTGGGGGAGTTACTGTTGGGCTCATAATCTGTGGGTTTTAATTATTTACTTATTTTTCCTCCCTGTTATGATGCCCTCTGTGCTTCCAAGGCTCGCCACAGACTCGGCAGTGAGAGTGTTTCCTGGTGTTTGGAAACTTCTCTCTTTTTAAGACTCCCTTCCCAGGATGGAGCTCCATCCCTATCTCTTTTGTCTTTTTTTGTCTTTTATATTTTTTCCTACCTCCTTTCAAAGACAATGGGCTGCTTTTCTGGGTGCCTGATGTCCTCTGCCAGCATTCAGAAGTTGTTTTGTGGAATTTACTCAGCGTTTAAATGTTCTTTTGATGAATCTGTGGGGGAGAAAGTGGTCTCCCCGTCCTATTCCTCCGCCATCTGAGGACAGCCCCTACACTGGAGTTTGGAAGTGGAGTTTGGAGATCTCTTGCACCACAGAAATTCAGACTAAGTCAAAGAACTGTATTCCAGACCTAGTTCAATAACAAAATCAAAATCTAAACCTGGAAAACACTTTTTGAAATCATGTAAATGACAACAATATTATAATTTATAAAACCTCTCATAAAGCTTATGTTACTTTATTTTCAATACAACCCTGAGAAATAACTAGAAATATTAATCTGGAACCTGGGACTCCTAGCACTAGCCTGGAGATTAGAGTTCTTTGGCTGAAAATGGTTTCTGCCAAGCAGATTATTGAACCTTTTCGAGTCTCAGGTTCCTGATATGCAAAACAGGGAAAATAGTAGTAACCTAAAGGGCTCCTGCGAGCTTTGATGGAGATTTTGCTTGTAAAGTGCTTAGCATAGTATCTCTTGCGTGGATCAATCCCACTGTGACTATTATTATTTTGCTACTTGATTATTTTGCTACTTGCCCAAGGTCCCTCAGCCAGTAAGTGGACTCCAAACTGAAATTTTCTGACTCCAGATTCTAAGTTTTCTATTCCACAATAGACTACACAGACTTAAATTTCCACTATTTAATATATCAGATTATAACAGTCCCCAAATTTCTTAGGTTGCTTTTGTATACTTACATAATACCATATGTGGAAAATAATATTTTGGACTGGCTGCATGATTGTGAAACTAAAACATTGTTAGATACTCTAGGTATAGGTGAATGTTGAAAAAGTTTTCATAAAAACTGTTTTTTAAAAGTGCACACCTGTAGTTCATGCACCAGCATTTTTACTAAATGATTTTGGGGGTGTGTAATTTTGGACTGAGACTTGAAGAATATGCATACCTTTGTCTGTAGAGCTGTGATAATACCTCACACATGTATAGTATGTCACAATCTTTAAAAAAATAGATGATATACAGTTTCTGATAAGTGAGTTGCCAGTTAAAACTACACCTTGTGTCTTTTTCTTAAATATCTACAATCAGACACAGGAGTCATATTTAAACATTCTATAAAAAAGCACTGTCAGAAACTTCAGAAATAAAGTATCTTTAATTTTCTTTGGAACACAAAATACAAGCAGGGGAATTAACCTCTCCACAGGATATTAACAGTGAAAAGTAAAATATAGTGTCAGTATTTGAATTACAACATTAGGAGAAAGAAAACAATATTGTAACGGGAAAGACAATATAAAGAAGAGCTGTAAGTGGTGATAAATGATGTTTTCACAGTTAAGTGTCAAGCATAAAAATGTGTATTATAAATTTCTTTGGTTTTACTCTAGGAGAAGTGGCTAAGTAAAACTGACATAGGAATTATGGAAGTTACATTTCTGATAAAGGAAAAACTATGAAGGGCATTTTGTAATTTCTGTGGGACTCACAGAGGTGAGTCTCATCCTGGGTTCATGCCATTTCACAGATCATTAGAGGCATGAGAAGAGCCTTTTTGCCTGGCTGAGCTGTGGCAGCATTCCACACAGACTCCCAGCCAAAAAATTCCAAGTGACCCTCATCATCATTGCACTTGAAATTGTATTAGTGGCTAATGGCAGATTTTGGCCTTGAATATGAACCAGTATGGACTATTTCTCACATTTTTATTTACAAGTTAAATATCACAGTAGAATCTAACCTTATTTCAACAATTCTACATAAAATCAAATCCTAAGAAACCATATATGCATTATTGCATGTACTAAGAAACAGGAAGGAACAGCACAATGATCTCTCTCATGTGAGAGAGTGCTTCCAGAGAACCTGAGAGCTGAGTGATCCACATCAAACTAGAGGCACCTCTGCTTCATGTTTCTGTTACCATGAGTGTGTACAATGCTAAACACTGGCTCTTGTTTATTGTAATCCTTTAAATGCGAAGGCATTTAAAAGCAGTTTTGGAATACAAAGTGAGCAGCTTCTAATGCATAGAAAGTAAGACAAATGCCTTTTTGTTTTCCATTAGTTATTTTTATTAGATGAGTCCCCACATGGAATGTCTAACAGTATAAAATTTTCATGTTTTTAAAAGAAGATAATGTTCATGAAATGTACATTTTAAGGCAATAGTGAATAAAATTTGCAGAAGTATAAATAGTATACTTCTAGGTTTTTTCCTAATAACCTGGTCTCTTCATTTTATCCCTGAAGAATACTTCACCATTTTTCATCACACCTTTGATTTTCAAAGTGACTTTTTATTCAGAGTCTTACATTCCTTACCCCACCTGACCTACATATCAAATCAAAATGTCATATATTTTCATCTCTTTCTCTTCTTTATAGTAATCTATACATATTCAGGGCTAACCTGGAAAAGAGTGTCCCAGCCATTTTCCCTAGTGTTCCAAGGTTTTGGAAGTCTGTGGTCTAAAGTCCACCCTCATATAATGCACACCATATGGTAATACTTCCCCACTGTTGTGACAATGTCATTGTAAACATATGCTTAGGCGTAAGGATGCTTATTTAATCCATTAAATCTTTGTAAAGAAAAATTCTAAAATGATGACCTGGGATGACGGTATCTCTCAACAATGAATCATTTCAAATAAACCACAGAGGCAGAGGTACTGAGTTCCTACAGCACTTGGTTAGAATTGAATCAGCACATTACCTGAGATCCTGAATTCTTATAATGGTATATTTTTGTTACCAATACATCATGTAAGTTTGAACTAACTTCACTGTCACTTGGTAGACGATATTGGTTGACTTTTCTGAAAGAACTAGAGTAGCTTTTATGCCAAGTTGTTATGCCAGAGTGAAATTGTGTGGTTCCTCTCCCAAAGAAATCCTGAAGTTGAAACACTATTGATGGTGAATTGACGTGAAACCAAAGCAGCAGACAGATCATGCTGATATGAATACAGAGAGATGAAGTGTAAAAGATTGTTCAGAAACACTGTTAACTAGAGGCTATACAGGCCTTCCCAGTAGCTCAGCAGTAAAGAATCCTTCTACAATTCTCCTGGGTTTGATCCTTGGGTTACTAAGACCACCTGGAGAGGGAATGGATACCCACCCCAGTATTTTTGCCTGGAGAATTCCATGGACAGAGGAGCCTGGTGGACTACAGCCTATGGGGTCGCAAAGAATGGGACACACCTGAGCAACTTAGCACCACCATCAAAGCCTGGAGTATGCACAAAAAAATACCCAATAAGCACAGTGTATATGCTTTCTTTGAATTACCCAGCTTTCTTTGAATTATTGGAACTCTCTTCCTTTAGCTTTTCAGGGTAATATTTAGTCTTCATTTTTCTTCTCCTTCGTCTTTTACCATTTTTATTAGTGACGTTGTCCTCATATTCTTTTCTATTATATAATCTTAGCTCTCAAATTAAGGTACTACATGTAGTAGATAATCAGAAAATATTTTCATGAACACTCAGTATTTCAGATTCCTTGAATTTACTGAACACCTATTGTTTTAAATCTTATTACTTTATTCTGTAAAAAAATACATAAATTTATTTTTAAAATAAATGCAATAGTTACAAAGTAGTGATATTATCAAATAATTTTTCTCCTCAGGAATCTTCAGAGAGTACTTTTTTCCTATATATATTTTATTACTGCAAGTATTTGTACCACTTTTGAAATAACATCTTCTATTATTCAGCCTTTTTTTAAGTTTTAATAGTGAAAACTTACTATTTTCACTTACCCTAATCTTTCAAAGTTTCTTCATTGACCTTAGGTTTTCACACTTTAGCCTCCATAACTTATAGTGAACTACCATTTTCACTTCATCTCTGCTCCTGGAGGGAAGTATTTTCTTTCTTTATCCAGCTTTCTTTGAATTATTTGAACTCACTTTCCTTAGCTTTTTCAGGGTAATATTCACTCTTCATTTTTCATCTCCCTCATCTTTTACCTTTTTAATTAATGAAGTTGTCCTCAATATTCTTTTCTATTATATACTCTCAGCTCTCAATTAAGGTTCTATATGTAGTAGATAATCAGCAAATATTTACATGAACACTCAGTATTTCACTAACCATGCCTTCATTTTCCCTTAAAACAATAGAACAACAAAGAGAGAAAACAAATTTTCATAAATAAAGCAAGAAATAGATCTTATCTCACACTTTATGGGAAAGGGAACATTTATTTAATCATATTAATGGTTAAGTACACTGATTATCTTTTTTTCTTTAAATGTTATTTATAATACCTACAATATTATGCTAATTCCAGATCTACAACATAGTGATTCAGTATTTCTATACATTACAAAATGATCTCAATAAGTCTAGTTATTGCCACTATGCAAAGATATTACAATATTGTTGACTATATTCCCCATGCTTCACATTTCACTTTATTACTCATTTATTTCATAACTGGAAGTTTGTGTCTCTGAATCTTTCTAACCAACTTCACCCATCTCCCATCTTTTAACTCCTGCCCCTCTGGCAACAACTTGTTTGTTATATATATCTTTCAGTATATATTTTAGATTCCACATATAACTGAAATGATATGGTATTTTGTCTTTCTTTGACTTATCTCACTTGATATGATACCATCTAAGTCCATCCATATTTTCACAAATGGCAAGATTTCTAACTTTTTTTATGGATGAGTAATATTCCATTGAATAGATACATATCCTTTGTCATAGATTAATTGACCATAGGTGTGTGGGTTTATTTCTGGGCTCTCTATGCTGTCCCATTGATCTATATGTTTTTTCTGTACCAGCACCATATTGTTTTGACGACTGTAGCTTTGTAGTATGGTCTGATGTCAGAAAGCATAATGCCTCCAATTTTATTCTCTCTTCTCAAGATTGTTTTGGTTATGAGGGGTATTTTATGCTTCTCTATGAATTTTCAAATTATTTTTTCTAGTTCTTTATAAAGTTTCATGGCATTTTAATGGAAATTGCATTGAATCTGTAGGTTGCTTTGGATAATATGGTCACTTTAATAATATCAATCTTTCCAACCATGAATTTGGGAAATCTTTACTTTTTTGTATCATCTTTAATGTTCTTCATCAATGTTTTATAGACTTCAGGGTATAGGTCCTTCAGATTCCTTGGTTAAGTATATTTTTATCTATTTTATTTTTTCTGATGTAATTTTGAACAAAAATGTTTTCTTGCTTTCTCTTATAGTTCATTATTAATATATAGAAAACTAACAGATTTATGTATATTTATCTTAGATCCTTCAACTATGCCTCATTAATTTCTGAGTTCTAATAGTTTTTGGTGGAGACTTCGTGCTTTTTACATGTAATAGCATACCATCTTCAAATAGTGATAGTGATGGTTTTACTTTTTTTTTTTCCAATTTAAATGTTTTTTATTTCTTTTTCTGTTTTGAATGCTAGGACTTCCAATCCTATGTTTAAAAAGTGATGGAAGTGGGCATCCTTGGCTTTTTCTTGATTTTAGAGGAAGTTTTTTTTTTTTTTTTTTTACTTTTCAATGTTAAATGTGATGTTAGCTATAGATGTTTCATAGTCTTTATTACTTTGAGATATGTTCCCTCTTTAATAGCTTTGATGCGAGTTTTTATAATGATTGAATGTTGAATGTGTTTTGTCACATTTTTTTTGGTGCATCAACTGAGATGATTTTTATCCTTCCCTTTGTTAATGTAGTATATCACATTCATTGATTTCCAGATAGTGAACCATCCTTATATCCCTTGAATAAATTCCACTTGATCTTGTTGCATGATCCTTTTTATATATTGTTGAATTTGGTTTGCTATATTTTGCTGAGTATTTTTACATCTATATTTGTCCAAGATATTGGCCTATAACTTTCCTTTTCTTATTATGTCTTTGGTTTTGATATCAGGGTAATGATGGGTTTGTCTCATATAATGAAGTTTGGGGTGATAATTTTTTACAAATTTTTGGAAAAGTTTAAGAAAGATAGATATTAGCTGATTATATGTTTGGTAGTATTCCCCTATGAAGCCATTTGGTTCTGGACTTTTATTTTCTGGGAGTTTTTTGGTTATCAGCTCAATTTCACTACTAGTGATCAATTTGTTGAGATTGTATGTTTCTTTTTGAATCAGTCTTGGAATATTGTATGTTTTAGAAATTTACCCATTTCTTCTAGTTTGTCCAAATTGATGGCATAACTGTTCATAGTATTTATTTTCTTATGATTTTTTTGTTTATCTGTGGTATCAGTTGTAATTTCTCCTCTTTTATCTTTTTATGTCTTTTCTCCCCTCCCCCCCCCCCCCCGCCCTGTAAGCTGGTCTAGAGACTTAGCAATTTTGTTAATTATTTTAACAAGACCGCTCTTGGTTTTGTTGATTATTTCTGTTGCTTTTGGTTTGAATATTTCCTTCTTTCTGCTGAAATTTAAGCTTTGTTCTTTTTCTAATTCATGATGGTTAGGTTGTTTGCTTGATATTTTTCTTATTCCTTGAGGTAAGTCTCTATACATACATATATATATATGTATATAGTATATCTTTGAGATAAGTCTCTATACATATATATGTATATTCCTTGAGGTAATGTTGACTTATGGCTACATGTTGATCTATATTTACTTATTTTAATTGATAGTCACTTAAGTTCAAACACATTCTGAAAGATTTATATTTTTGTTCGCCTCCCCCACATTTCACATATTTAACACTGTATTTTACATCTTCATGTCTAACTCTTAACCATTTATTGTATGTGCAGGTTATTTCACACTTCTTTATAGTGGGATTTCTATTTGGTTTGAAAATCATTACCAGGGGGCTGTAAGAAACTGAATGTGCATATGTTTATTCCTGGGAATAAGTCCAATAATTAATGTGTCATTTAAGATTAGTGTTTCCTTATGGATGTTTAAGTCCTCAAATATTATGGTATGATTGTCAGTTTCCATTTCTATGTATTCTTCTTCCTGTAGCCTTTTATTTTCCACCTGAAGAAGAGTCTTTAATAACTCTTGTAAGGCTGGGATAGTGTTGATGAAATCTCTAACCTTTGCATGTCTGGTAACTCCCCTCTCCCCTTCAGCTCTGAATATGTTGGCCATGGTGCGTGTATCATAGCCCCTGGGTGTTCCCTCTCAGGACTCATTACATCATGCCACTCCCTTCTGTCCTGTAAAGTCTCTTTTAAAAATAGGCTGATGCCATTATGGGGGTCCCCTTGTACATGCCTGTGTGCTGCCTTTAAAATTATCTTTACCTATTGATTTTGCCATTTATGAAATACCTAGGTATAGGTCTCTTTGAGTTCATCTTGCTTGGGACTCCCTTTGCTTCCTATACCTGGAAATCTCTTTTCTTCTGCAGTTTTGGGAAATTGCAAGTCACGGTTTTATAAACTACACTTTCAACCTTTTTTTCTTTTCTTTTCTTTTCTTTTAATTTTCTTCTCCTTCTTGGACCCTTATAATAAGAATGTTTGTATGCCTGTTGTTGTCCAAACAATCTGTACAATATATTTATTTTTGAAAATGTCTTCTTCTTTTTACTATTCTGATTGGATGACTTTTATCCTATTTTCTAACACTTTTATATGTTCCTCTGTATCACCTCCTTTGCTGTTAACTCCTTCTAGTGTACTTTTCCTTTTAGTTATTTTTTTCTTCAGCTCTGACTGTTTCTTTTAGCATTCTTATTACTAAATGCTTTGAACTCTTTATCTGGTAAATTATCTCTTTTTTTATTAGGATTTTTTCAGGGATCTTTATTGCTCTTTCATTTGAAATGCATTTTTCTGTCTTCTCATTTTTTTTAACTTTCCTTCTTTATGAAATAAGATAACAAGATAAAATAGTTACCTATCTTGATCTTGTAGGGATATACTTTTGCATGGGGACCACACTGTTGTCTGCATGTGTCCAGTGACTGTGGTAGGAGATCTGGATCTGAAGTTAGCACAGGTAACATCTTCCCCCAGAATGTTCTGACAGCTGCCACTTTGTTGGGAGGCAGGGAGTAGACACGGAGACACTAGAGCCAGAGTGTGGTTTGAGCCAGGGCTTTTCCTGTGCTCATTAGCAGTCACCATTTTATTGGGGTGGTGGCACGGTCCAAGGTGCTGGAGTAGAAACCCTCAGAATCACCTCTGAGCTGTGCCTTCTAAATTGTGCACTTTCCTTGGTAATGACAGTGTTCCCCCTAGTGGAGAGCAATACCTGAGCAAGAGGGAGAAGTGGGTGCCCTATGCAGTCTGGGGTACGAGTTGTGGGGGTCCTGGCCAGTGATTCAGAGTCCCAGGCAGTTTTCAATACTGCTTCTGTGTAAGTGCTGCTAGTGTGTGTGTGTGTGTGTGTGTGTGTGTGTGTTTCTTTTTTGCCATGTTCAGAGACATTGTCTGGTGCAAGCTAGCTCTATCCCTTCTAGTTGTGCACAGTCTCATTTGCAATGTCACCTCTGCCCTAGTTGAGAAGAATTCTGGAGCAGGAGGAGCTGGAGCAGGTGCCCAGGATGGGCTAAAGTTTGGGCTGGAAGGATCCTAACAAGCTGGTCAGACCAGTTTTCAATCTACCTCCTCTATGTTGTTCCCAGAAATAAGCATATGCACATTCAGTTTCTGACAGCCGCCTGGTAAGTTCTCATTGATTTTCAAACCAGCTAACAGTACTCATTTTCCCTGTGTCAGACCCCAGGCATGGAGTACACAATATGTGGCTTGAATTACTCATTCCCTGAGCCCCTGATATGTCCCTCCTCTCTCATGTCCTCTGCTAGGGGTGTGGGACTTGACCTCCTCCCTTAAATTACTTGGTTTCATATGGATCTTTCTTTACAGTTTTGGTTGTAGAAAAGCTTTACTAACAGTCTCTAGATTGTTTTCAATGTTGCTTAATATGTAGATGTATTTTTGATGTCTTCACTGGACAGGTGAGCTCAGCATCTTCCTACTCTTTCATCTTGATCTCCCTTACGATGGATAAAATTTTTAAAATAAAAAAAATAATATATTTGTTTTCAGTTCAGTTAAGTTCAGTTGCTCAATTGTGTCTGACTCTTTGGGACCCCATAGACTACAGCATGCCTGCCTTCCCTGTCCATCATCAACTCCCAGAGCTTGCTCAGACTCATGTCCATCGAGTCGGTGATGCCATCCAACCATCTCGTTTTCTGCCATCCCCTTCTCTTCCTGCCTTCAATCTTTCCCAGCATCAGGGTCTTTTCCAACGAGTCGGTTCTTCCCATCAGGTGGTCAAACTGTTGGACCTACAGCTTCAGCATCAGCCCTTCCAATGGATATTCAAGACTGATTTGCTTTAGGATTGACTGATTTGATCTCCTTGCAGTCCAAGAGTCTTTCCCAATATTACAGTTCAAAAGCATCAATTCTCTGGTGATGTTATCTTTATGATCCAACTCTCACATCCACGCATGACTACTGGAAAAACCATAGCTTTGACTAGATGGAACTTTGTCAGTAAAGTAATGTCTCTGATTTTAATATGCTATGTAGGTTTGTCATAGCTTTTCTTCCAAGGAGCAAGCGTCTTTAAATTTCATGGCTGCTGTCACCATCTGAGGTGATTTTGGAGCCGAGGAAAATAAAGTATCTCACTATTTCCATTGTTTCTCCATATATTCGCCAGGAAGTGATGGAACTGGATGCCATGATCTTCATTTTTTGAATGTTGTGTTTTAAGTCAGCTTTTTCACTCTCCTCTTTCACTTTCATCAGGAGGATTGTTAGTTCTTCTTAACTTTCTGCCATAAGGGTGGTGTCATCTGCATATCTGAGGTTATTGACATTCTTCCAGCAATCTTGATTCCAGCTTGTGCTTCATCCAGTCTGGCATTTCACATGATGTACTCTGCATATAAGTTAAATAAGCAGAGTGGCAATATACAGACTTGATATACTCCTTTCCCAGTTTGGAAATTTTCTCATTGGTTTCCTGGATCCTGGTGTGTACAAGGTATTGTTTGAGTCCTCTGAGCATCTCTGGTGGGTATGTGGTTTGATTCTAAATGCATTTCACCCATCCTTTTATCCTATTGAAGCTTCTCCTTTGCCCTTGGATGTGGGGTGTCTTTTTTTGTGCTGAGATTCAGCATTCTCCTTTAGAGGGCTGTTCATCGGTTAGTTGCAATTTTGAATTCTCACAGGAGAAAATGAACACACGTCCTTTATTCTATCATCTTGGCCAGATCTTAAATGCACCTGTTAGGCAATTTTCAAAATTCAGCTATAAGAAATAAAACAATTAAAATCACAGTAATTAGACTACTAAAAAATAAATCTATGCATACTAGTTTTACTATTTTGAAAACACTTATTTTGTAAACTATGTTGTGCTGCTTTGCATTAACATTTTGTTTTAGGCCTTTTCCCAGTAAGTTATCCAAAAATATTGTTTTAATGATCAACTAATATTTTAATCTATGGATGTTAATAGTATATTTAACTGAAAATTTTAAAATGGTTTAATTTTTCCAGTTTATAACAAACTTAAGTAACAATTTGGTCATATTCCTTCTTATTTCCATTGAGTTTGTTTATAGAATTGCTGCATGAAGAAGCATGCACATTTAAAGTCTCTTGATACTTTCTGTGAAATTGCTTTCCAGACAGACAAATATGGCCATTGTTAGTGTCTTATGAGATACTTTTCATCACACTATATAGTAATTTTTATTTATTTTTTAATTAGATGGATGGCTTTTCATAGTTAAGTATTTTCATTTTGTTTTACTTTCTTTGTTATGTATTTTAAACTACATTTCCTTTGCTCAGTTTTTACTTTTCCCTTAATTTATATGAAAAAATAAATTAGATTAAACTGCTCTTTTCAGCTTCAAACAGAACATATTTTATAGCATTATTCTTATCTTAATTATTGTTTTTATTCATGATGTTTAAAATTATGCAACTTTGCTATATAAGCTTTTAATGAGCACTTACAAATGTTTATGAGTGTCTATCCAGTGTTGTCATGATAATATTGAAGAAACTGAAAGTAAAATAAAATAGAACTTTGATTTATCATTTAAATCTAGAACCTTAGTAGCATTTAATGAATAAGTAATGTAGAATAATTATTAAATTTATATGTTTACTAAAATTCTGAAATCAGCAACTATATTAATTTTTCATTAGAATTTAATTTTTATCAAATTTAGATCTAGTGGTCATTTAACCTAAATTGTTGTATTACATTGGGCTTTTGCTCTCTACTTACCCTGGCCATTATCTTCCTTTTGATGTTATTTCCCATTTCAATCTGGTCACTGATATTTGTTTTAGTAATTATATGAGCAGAAAATTGAGAAGAATTTTTTGCTTAATGGTTTAGCTGAAGCTAGTACAGAGAGCATTAAAATGGCAATAGACTTGATAGGTAAGATATCTCTGATATGGGAAATTGTTTTTAATATACAAAGAATCCTTAAATATAACAAAATAAGGCATAATCTTAATAAATATATGGGCCAGCATATGATATCTTTCTATGTCATCCTTCACTTTGGTCATGTGGATCTTATGGGCCCTATGGTGATGTCATTCACTGATTTCACTTCTAGCCCATAGAAAATTGGCACCTGTCTGTCCTTCAGTACTTTGCTGTAGGAAAAACAGTTCTCCAGTAAGTGTTCTGCTAGTGGTCCACAAAGCAGTGTTCAGTTCAGCTCAGTTCAGTCGCTCAGTCATGTCCGACTCTTTGCGATCCCATGAATCGCAGCACGCCAAGCCTCCCTGTCCAACACCAACTCCCGGAGCACACTCAAACTCGCGTCCATCGAGTCAGTGATGCCATCCAGCCATCTCATCCTCTGTCGTCCTCTTCTCCTCCTGCCCCCAATCCCTTCCAGCATCAGAGTCTTTTCCAATGAGTCAACTCTTCGCATGAGGTGGCCAAAGTACTGGAGCTTCAGCTTTAGCATCATTCCTTCCAAAGAAATCCCAGGGCTGATCTCCTTCAGAATGGACTGGTTGGATCTCCTTGCAGCCCAAAGGACTCTCAAGAGCCTTCTCCAACACCACAGTTCAAAAGCATCAATTCTTCAGCACTCAGCTTTCTTCACAGTCCAACTCTCACATCCATACATGACTACTGGAAAAACCATAGCCTTGACTAGACCTGTATCTTATTCCTTGCAAGATACAAAATTGCCCTTTCCAACCGTACTTCTGTGCTTTCACAGAAATGCACATTTCTGGAGGAGGCATCGACAGCAAATAAGTTAAGGCCACTCATTGCATTAAACAAAGTCACCCATGCATCCTGAGGGAAATCCATTATTCACGAAACAAAATTGGATACTCTTTGTTAAATGGTATGCTGAAATTTCATCCATACAGTTAGATCACATCCAACAATCCTTGGGATGTTAACGGGTGATCCTTATTCCTAATTAGGGATCTAAACCTTGACAGTCATATAAAAATTTAAAGGTAATAATTAAACTACACCATCAATATTCTTATTTATTAAGCAAATATATAACTGGAAAAAAAAAAAAAAAGCCCTACCTTCCTACTTTACCAGTCACTAAAGTTCTGAAAAAGAACAGATGTATCTAAATTGATCTAGACCACATGTCTTAGATCCTAGGTTTAGGCTCTCTATTGGACTCTATTAATGCAAGATAAGTTTTATTATGTAGTTTAATCAGATACATCTAGCTTAAAATATTGCTTGTTTTTAATTCTGATTCAAATCCAGGTCCTACACATTCTATAAACATTTAGGTAATTGGTTTAAGTAGAGTATTTCATATTTCTTCCTGATTTTTGTTTTGAGTACAGGTCAGAGTTCAATACAATGTGTTCAATACAATACAATATGTTTAATATATTCACCATTTTATCTGCTTCTTAATTCCTAAAAATATTATAAAGACTCAAAGGAATGATAGTAATATCAATGTAGTATAGGAACATGAAAAAGATGACACTGTAGAATTCCTTTAAAAATTCTCTCCTTTCGAAAATGTTGATGTCTGTCAATAGTCAACGTTATTTAACCAGTTAAAATGATTCTAAAATATGTTCTGCTGAAGTGCCAATAAATTAGATGTACCTCATTTTCCATCGGAATTGGTAGGAATCACCCTCATAGTAGAAATGTAGGTACTACTAGTAGTTGTAGATGTGAAAGTAACAGTACTTTTAACATTGTGTTACACACAGTTATTCCTGCTGCAGTTTAACTAAGTTACCAATATAATTTAGTTATACCAATATAACTTAGTCAGATATAAAGCTAAATATGAGAAGAGTTCTACATAGAAAGATTTTTCAAAGGAAGTTACTGAAAACTTGATTGTTTTTGCCAAAGCTGGAAAAATGGCAAAATCCAGAAATGCTCCTTAGCAGGTGGTCAACTGATTTGGAAAGAAAGTGGGAAGAAATAAGCCCAAAATGGAGCTGCCCTTTGCCTCAGGCATTATTTACAGCTTCCTTCAAGCAAGTGAATAACTAAAGCATCCAGTTTAAAGAATCAGGAGGAGATTCCAACAGCATCTGTTTAAACAAGGAGGGGAAATAAAATACAAGCCATCAACATTATTTTGGGGCAGTTAACAGGAATGAATGGAACTTCTCTAAGTCATAATTAAACAGTATAAAAACAACAAACGCAGCAAAGAATTCATGGTAACTCTGTAAAGTTACAAATGGACAAAAAAAAAAAAAAACAGATATAGCATGCAAAGGACAAATGAGGAGTATTTAGTTAAATGTATAATCTAAGATATTGGGAAAAAAAGCAGGTGTTTGAACTTTTAAGAAAATTAAAAAGACTATGATATCTATGAAATGAATTATAAGAGTAAAGAAAGAACATAAAGAGTTTAAAGGGAGCTGGCAAAATTAAGTAAAACATTTTGTTAGAAAAGCAAAATCACCTCAAAGCTTAAACCTACATTAGCAACATCAATAAGTGAAATCAGCATTTTTAAAGTAAGGAGGATAGAGTGGAGAATATATCACACAATTAAGACCTGCAGAATAGAACCTAAGAAACGATGGATTAGCTATTATGGAAAGAATTATAGGTTACCTAATCTATAGGAAGATAATGTTGGTCAAATATATAAATAATTGGCATTTTTAAAGATGAGGAAAGAATGAAAAAATGAATACAATGAAGTTCCAGATATGGAACAATGTTCACTTTAAGTTCTGTGTAGTAAAATCTTGTTTTATTATTTTGTGAAAAAAAGCTCATGCTTTATGGCAAGACAAGAAAAACTTAAACATAAAAAAAATTTTTCTCTACCTTTTGGCTTCCTCTCTCCTCTCTGCTCTGCTTTGTGTATCTGCATTATGCATTGACCAGATCTCTCCCATCAACAGAAATACCTGTGTGCTGTGCTATGTTTAGTCACGCAGTCATGTCCGAATCTTCACCACTCCATGGACTGTAGCCTGACGGGCTCCTCTTTCCACAGGGATTCTCCAGGCAAGAATACTGGAGTGGGTTGCCATACCCTTCTCCAGGAGATCTTCCTAACCCAGGTCTCCTGCACTGCAAGCAGATTCTTTACCATCTGAGTTACCAGAGAAGCCCATGAATACTGGAGTGGGTAGTCCATCCCTTCTCCAGGGTATCTTCCTGACCCAGGAATTGAACTGGGGTCTCCTGCACTGCAGTTGAGGGGGTAAACAGTTCAGCATGTGTACTTATGTGTACATAGCTTATGGTGAAAGGAGTCAGATTTGTGGCCTCCGGAGGATAGAATTTCAATCCAGGGCCAGAGATGAGGCTTGATCACTCAGAGCTTTTGTGTAGCGGAGTGTAGCAGTAGCAGCAGCTGCAGTTTTAGTACAGTGAAAAAGAGACAGAAAGCTTCTGCCATAGACATCAGGAGGGGCAGAGAGTGCCCCACTCTCTAGTCTGATTAAGGCCTAATATAGTTTTTCAATTGGTTACTAAAAATAGAAAGGTCTTACCAGACCCACTCCCACAAAATAAAACACAAAGATTAGTGAGAAAGTTTTTGTTAAGAAGGAGAAACACATCCTCAAGCAAGATACATTGTTGTTATATATTAGTACAGAGCTTAAGGAAAAACATACCCTTGAGCAAGAATATGTTGTTTTCTTGTGTAAACATTAGCTCTGAGCTTAAAGAAAGTTCAGTTCAGTTCAGTCGCTCAGTCGTGTCCAACTCTTTGCGACCCCATGAATCGCAGCACACCAGGCCTCCCTGTCCATCACCAACTCCCGGAGGTCATGTCCATCGAGTCCGTGATGCCCTCCAGCCATCTCACCCTCTGTCGTCCCCTTCTCCTCCTGCCCCCAATCCCTCCCAGCATCAAAGTCTTTTTCAATGAGTCAACTCTTCGCATGAGGTGGCCAGAGAACTGGAGGTTCAGCTTCAACATCATTCCCTCCAAAGAAATCCCAGGGCTGATCTCCTTCAGAATGGACTGGTTGGATCTCCTTGCAGTCCAAGGGACTCTCAAGAGTCCCAGGAAGTGATGGGACTAGATGCCATGATCATAGTTTTTTGAATATTGAGTTTTAAGCCAGCTTTTCCACTCTCCTCTTTCATTTTCATCAAGCGGCTCCTAGTTCCTTTTCACTTTTTGCCATGAAGATGGTATCATCTGCATATCTGAAGTTATTGATATTTCTCCCAGTAATCTTGATTCCAGCTCGTGCTTCATCCAGCCCAGTGTTTTGCATGATATATTCTGCATAAGTTAAATAAGCAGGGTGACAATATACGGCCTTGACAATATACTCCTTTCCCATGTCCATTTCTAACTGTTGCTGGTTGACCTGCATACAGATTTCTCAGAAGGCAGGTAAGATGGTCTGGTATTCCAATCTCTTGAAGAATTTTTTCATAGTTTGTTTTGGTTAACACTGTCAAAGTTTGGCATAGTCAATAAAGCTGAAATAGATGCTTCTTATAGTTGCTATTTACAAATATCAAAATTTTCACAATGAAGTTTTTGTAATTCTTCAGGCACTAAGCATATTATTGAGATATAGAAAACAAATACTATACAGTAGTTTAGAATGAAATCAATATAAATTCATTATTAATAATATACCATAATAGATCAGAAAGATAAAAAATAGAGCACTAATGTGTAAAAACAATATTAGTTCATAATGCAATATCTTTGAGAGTGTTTCAGCATTTTTATTTTGAATACTTCAATATTGAACTTAAATTCATCTTTAAAATAATATTATTAAGTTATTTCATTCATTGTTGGCTTTTAATTATATGTTTAAACTTTTTTTTTATTGTTGCATTTTTCTGACAATTCTGCTTGACAGAAGATTAAGAGAGAGATCAAACACTTTGGCCTTTTTTTTTTTTTTTTTCATTATGTAATAGGTTTGGCTTGTGAATATGACTTTTTTTCCTTATAAATAAATATCACCTATGCAGAAGTAACATGCTTATCCATACCAAATTAATAAAATTCAGAGAAGCATAAAATTTAAGCTTTGTGAGAGTTCATACAGATTTATCATGTATATCTAGTGGAAGTTTAAATTGGTTCACTTATCCTTAAAAGCAATTTTATTATTATTTAACAAGAAGTTCTGAATACTCATAACTGTTGATTTTGAATAAATATTTCAGCAGAGCAGAAGTAGATTTTAGCATTATATATAATGTTCAAAATTCAAAAATGAACTAAATGTATAAATAGAGGGTAATGATTACTGAAGTAATGAATCACCTATAGTCAGCTCCTATGAAGACACTAAAAGACTAATGCTAGTAAATTTGAATTTCTTGAAGAAATAGCTATGAGAGAAAATATTAATATAAAAGTGAAAACCTCAAAAACATATATCCTATATTATCTCATGATCTCAACTGTCCCCACCTTACAAGGGTTCTACTTAAAAGAGTTTTCCACTCTTTAATGATGTGAAAACTACACACACTCAGTGGAAATAGTATTCCAAATTTTAATTTGATCTTTTCCTCAGCTAGTGATCTGCTATATAGCTTCCCAGGTAGTACAGTGATAAAGAATCTGCCTGCCAATTCAAGACATGTGTTGAAGAATGAAAAGAATTGCGTTGAAGAATTCTTGCCTGGAAAATTTCATGAATAGAGGAGCCTGGTAGGCTATAGTCCTTGTGGTCACAAAGAATCAAACACAACTGAGCAAACTGAGCATGCAGGGTCTCTTGCGATGCTGGGCAGAAGTCAGCCACAGCTCTCAGGCAACCATGTGATCATGAGGATCAACAACCAATAAAATACAACCATCTTGTGCCCACAATAGCATTTTGTTTTTCAATTTCAGTACAGTATTCAAGAAATTACATGAGATTCTCAATACTTTGCCAAAAATGGGCTTTGTGTTAGATGACTTTATCAAACTGTCAGCTAGTGTAAATATCCCAAGTATATCTAACATAGGCTAAGCTAAGCTAAGCTATGGTGTTTAGTAGGTTGTTGGTCTTCTTTACAGACCCGGACCTGGTGGACAGGAGTCAACAAAAAGAAAGAGAGAAAAAGAGGGAGAGAGCAGTATCTCTCGGGTTACGTGGAAAACCAACAAAGCCCATGCACAGGACTTGTACTGCTCACGGAGGCACAGGGCGTCCTCTCAAGGAGGTCTTGAAAGTCCAGTTAGGAAAGTGAGCTAGGCAGGTTTTCACACTCCAAAGAGAAAGAAGACAGAAAGAAGGACGCAGGGGACTCAGGTCTCTAGTGGAACAAGATTATTTTATTAGCAGAAATGCATGTTTATATATCTTCAGTAAAATAATTACTCAGCCATTACAAAGAATGAAATTCCATCAGTTGCAACAAAATGGATAGTCTAATGCATACAAGGTTGCTGATGCTGAAAAGAGTCACTGAAGGGAGTTATTGAAAGGAATCCAAGCAGGTATCCTTTCCCATGATCTCAGTCCTGAGAACCGCGTGCACCTCTACTGGTGTCCGGAATAGGAACTGATAAGGAACAGAGAATCCTTGAGAAATGGCACACAAAGGAAGAGAAGTGCAACATATTGGACTCCTTGAAGTTGAATGTCCCCTGACAATAAATTAGATGTATTAAATGTATTTTTGACTTAAAATATTTTCAACTAATGATAATAATAGATAGATAGATAGATAGATAGATAGATAGATAGATAGATAGATA